>NC_041382.1:614314127-614320299 GCF_002162155.2 Triticum dicoccoides | reverse complement strand
TCGGGCCGGCGCCGACGCTCATCGACCTCACGGACCCCGAGGACGACGACGACGTCTCGGACAGCGCGCCGCCTCGTAATTTAGGTTGTCTTTATTTTTTTAAATGCAAATATGGACGCGTGGACTCTCGCCGGCCTTCGTGGCCGGCTTTAATATTTAATTAATGTTGTTTTTATTTTTTAATAAGCATGCGTCCATTTTTCTCTAGCGTCGTCAAAATAGGTTCAGGCCAGCGTTGGGCGCACGCGCCGACCCAAACACGGAAGCGGACATCCGTGTTCGTTTGGCCGACCCAAATGGACAAAAAAGGGGGAAAATTCGTCGTCCGTTTGGGTCGGCCCGTTGAAGTTGCTCTCACTGTATGTGATGCGAGGTCGAGTGTTGATTGTCTCCTTCTGTCGGGCGGTTCATGGATGGAGCATCCGCTTTACCTCCGTTGTTAGGTCACCGAAACGCCCTCGATGCGGCTATATCTCCCACGTGTCGAAGCACGACTTAGAGGCATAACCGCATTGAAAGCAATGTCACAAGTGAGGTAATCTTCGCAAACAACCCATGTAATACAATAAGGGAAAAGATACATAGTTGGCTTACAATCGCCACTTCACACAAATACATGAATACAACATTACAACATCCAAATACAATCAAGGTCCGACTACGGAACCAAAATAAAAGAAGACTACCCCAAATGCTACACAGATCCCCGATCGACCCCAACTGGGCTCCACTACTGATCAACTAGAATGAAACAACATAAAGGACAAGATCTTCCTCGAGCTCCTCCTTGAGCTCGGTTGCATCACCTGCTCGGTAACATCGGCACCTGCAAACTGGTTTTGGAAGTATCTGTGAGTCACGGGGACTCAGCAATCTCACACCCTCGCGATCAAGACTATTTAAGCTTATGGGTAAAGTAAGGGTATGAGGTGGAGCTGCAGCAAGCGACTAGCATATTTGGTGGCTAACATATACGCAAAAGAGAGCGAGAAGAGAAGGCAAAGCACGGTCGAGAAACTATGATCAAGAAGTGATCCTAGAACAACCTACGTCAAGCATAACTCCAACACCATGTTCACTTTCCGGACTCCGCCGGAAAGAGACCATCACGGTTACACACGCGGTTGATGCATTTTACTTAAGGTCAACTTCAGGTTTTCTACAACCGGACGTTAACAAATTCCCATCTGCCCATAACCACGGGCACGGCTTCCGAAAGTTCAAATCCTTGCAGGGGTGTCCCAACTTAGCCCATGACAAGCTCTCACGATCAACGAAGGATATACCTTCTCCCGAGACATTCCGATCAGACTCGGTATCCCGGTTCTACAAGACACTTCGACAAGTTAAAACAAATCCAGCAACACCGCCCGAATGTGCCGGCAAATCCCGATAGGAGCTGCACATATCTCGTTCTCAGGGCACACTCAGATGAGACATCCTACGAGTAAAACCAAACCTCAAGTTGCCCCGAGGTGGCCCCGCAGTCTGCTCGGTCGGACCAACACTCAGAGGAGCACTGGCCCGGGGGGTTAGAATAAAGATGACCCTTGAGTCTGCAGAACCCAAGGGAAGGTGGTAGGTTGTTAGTGCAAATGGTAAAACCAAGGTTGGACATTGCTGGAGGAGTTTTATTCAAGGCGAACTGTCAAAGGGTTCCCATTATAGCCCAACCGCGTAAGGAACGCAAAATCCGGGAACATAACACCGATATGACGGAAACTAGGGCGGCAAGAGTGGAACAAAACACCAGGCATAAGGCCGAGCCTTCCACCCTTTACCAAGTATATAGATGCATTAATTAAATAAGAGATCTTGTGATATCCCAACAAGTAAACATGTTTCAACAAGAAACAACATCTCCATGTTCCAACAAGGAACAAACTTCAATATTCACCTGCAACTAACAACGCTATAAGAGGGGCTGAGCAAAGCGGTACCATAGCCAAACAACGGTTTGCTATGGCAAGGTGGGTTAGAGGCTTGGTTCAACAATATGGGAGGCATGATAAGCAAGTGGTAGGTATCGTAGCATAGGCATAGCAAAAGAGCGAGCAACTAGCAAGCAAAGATAGAAGTGATTTCGAGGGTATGGTCATCTTGCCTGAAATCCCGCAAGGAAGAAGAACGAGTCTATGAAGAAGACAAACGGCCGTAGTCGAACGGTTCCACACAAACGCGACGTTATCGGAACCAACCCGAAGAAGCAACACCGGAAAGAAGCACAACTTAGTAAACAACCATCACATAATCATGGCATGACGCACAATCAAGTATGATGCATGTCCGGATTAATGAGGCATGGCATGGCAAAGTGCACAAGCAATCCTACAAATTAAGTGGAGCTCAATATGCAACGAGTTTTATTGACGGAACACCACATCAATTATTTAGTTCACTCCCGATTAGGTACTCAACAATATTAAAGGTTGGTTAACATGGCAACAGGTGAAACATGAGTGAAAACATAGTTAGGCATTTTAAATGAGGCCAGAAACATCAAACAACAATTCTGGTATATCCTCATGTGCATTAGCAATTTAAAGCAAACAACAATTTTAAACATCTTAATGTTGTTAACATGATGCGGATGACATGTTCAAGTTTATGCAATTTTAAGAAAATGTTGACATGATAAGATATAAGGCATTTGTCATCGTGGCGAAAACGAAGGGGGTGCCACGGCAACAATTCCGAAAATGCTGCCCCGGCAACATAACGGATCCGGTAGCTCATGGAGATATCGGTGCAAAGGAAGTGTGACGGGAGCGTGCAAAAGTTGGTGGGGTGATCCCGGTTACCGGGTTCCCACGGGTCGACGACGGTGACAAGGCAAAAGGGGGGGGGGGCAACATGCACCGACAATTCGAGCACGAAGCAAGCATGAGCATCTCATACATCACACATGCATTCGTTCACGGGCGATCGTCTCGGGGTTATACCTTTGAAGCGTGCGTTATCGGAGCGGTTCGAGTTCGATGCGGTGTAGGGGAAGTAGACGTTTTCGGGACGTTCGTAGTGGAAGTAGTCGTTCTTGCATGCTCTAGGGTCGACGGTAGAGGTTCTCGCGATCTCGGTGACGGTAGTGGTACATGTTTATCGTTGCGCGAGTTTCCGTAGATGTTCGGGGTCACGACGAGGAACTTGATGCATCGTTGAACTTAGCGTCCGAGGAATCCCGCGTAGTCGTACACGAGTCATAGTCAAAGTCAAATTTGACGATTCCGTTACACGGTTCTTCGGAGACGGTAGTTGTTCTCGGTTCATAGACGAACTTGACGGATCCGAGGGCTCCGGCCATCGGGGTACTTGACGCAACGCCGAGTAGTCGTACGTTTTGAAGAGGAACTTGGTGTCCGAAGGTGTACTTGGCGGACAATGGTCATTGTGAAAGTAGTGGTACTTAGGCGTTTCGGTCAGCACTCATTCGGGCATCCAAGGTCTTCGGCGCTACGGTAGTCGAATTTACGTTTCCAAGAGGCTCCGGGTTCGGGCATCCAAGGTCTTCGGCGCTACGGTAGTCGAACTTACGTTTCCAAGAGGCTCCGGGTGTCGGGGTACTTGCCGACTCCGCGTGGTCTCTGAAAAACTTGAAGGACCGGATGCTCCGAGTCCTTGGTCCTCATGCTGCTTGCCGAAAACCCAAGAACAAGAAGGCCTTGGCGAGATCCAAAACAACACCAAAAAGGCCTCGGTTGATAGCGTTCAAAAGGACACGATGAACTGGTCGCCTCCGACGGCGGCAGGTTTCGCAGATGGGGTGCTCGCAGGAGTGGTAGAAGCATGTGGCAAGGGCAGCAGGAGGTTGTTGGCTGGCGCGGGCTCACCGGAGCATCCGGTGCTCGCGGTGGCAAGGCGAAGCAGGGCTGAGCAGCAGCAGGAGTAGAGGCGGAGGCGAGCTCGCGCAAAGGAGGCGGCATCCGTCGACCCATGCCCTGGCGGCTCGATGTAGGGGCACGGGGGCGCTCAAGGCAGTGCTGGAACCTGCGGGTGGCGACGCGAGAGGACCCGGGCGGAGGAGACCCGAGGCGGCGGGGCGCTCTAGTGGGGTAGGCAGGACGGCGGCGGCAGCCATGGGAGGTGGAGCTCGTGGCAGGAGGGAGGCGCTGCAGCGGCGCGGGAACGACGGCACTTGGACTCGTCGGATCCAGTGCGAGGAGGACAGGAGCGGGCGGCCGGCGTGGTGCTCCTGGACGGGCAGCTCAGGCGCGAGGCTAGGAGGAGAACCAGGGGGCGACAAGGTCGCCTGCAGGTGACCAGAGGCTGGCCGGGGTGGCCGCCGGCGGCGTCGGCGGAGGAAGATGGAAGGGCGAGGAGAGGGGATCCTCTGGCGGCGCGGGGGAGATGGTGAGGGAGAGACGCGGGGATCGAGCACAACACCAGGGGATCGGGCGCGGGGTTCTGGCGCTGTCCCTCTCTCTATGCGTGTGTGGCGGCGCCAGGAGGAGGGAGGGGATCGAGAGGGAGAGAGGCTGAGCGAGGCTAGGGTTGTAGAGGCGGCTGGGCCTAGGAGGCCGCGGGAGGCCTTGGGCCGAGAGGAGCAAATGGCCAGGGAGGTGGGCTCTCTCTTCTCTCTCTCTCTGACTCTAAAGGAAAAAAACAAAACAGAGATAAGAAAGAAAAGAAAGGGAGGTTAGGGGAAGAAGTTGGACACGCGGATAATTTTCTCGGACTCGCAAAAATGTGAGGAATTTAAATAAAATGGCAAGAGAATTTTTGGAGAACAAAAGATTCGCACATGTTGAATTTAACTCAACATGTTTGAATTTTGAAACCCATTCGAAAGGACTCTAAATGGGCTGAGATTTTTTTGAGGAGCCTCGATAAAAGAGATGAGAAATATTGGCAAGGTTTGAAGGTCAAACTCGAAGAGGAATAGACATGGAAAATATTTTGCACGTGTGTTATGGGTGACTCCGAAGATGGAATATTTAATATAGCTCCCTAATATCGGGAGGATATATTATAAAGAGAATCACTATGTGAATTCCCTTGATTTAAATGGATCAAAGATCCATACCATTTATTTAGTTGAGTTAAGAAAAGAAATGACATGATGGCATAATGACATGATGCAATGCATATGATGCAATGATGAATGAAATGAACCAAACAAATCACATGACGAATCCTGGAAACCCTGGAAGGCATCTGAAGCTCCGGTCTTGGGGCGTGACAGTCACCTCCTTCATTGCTTCCACACTACCACTGCACACTGTAGGACAAAATATGAGTATTATAAAAAACAAAATATGTATCTGGCACACCATATCTTTTGGACACATCTAACTGGAGGTCGGCTGCCCACTAGTCCTCCGTGGTGGCCGGACGAAAAAGGTAAGTTTTTGTCTCTCTGACACATATTAGAAAAAGTAAATAGGTTTGGACATATGTGAAGAGGATAAATAATTGCAAAACATCCATGTGAACGGATGAGAGCGCACTTAATTTGTGTTTTCAGTTTTTTAAAAAAACCATAACTTTCAAATTGCGCACCAAAATTAAGATCCGCTTGCACTATTGGAACCCTCGCGAGACGTGCTCTTCAAAACAAGATCCCGCATGGGTATGTTTCGACGAAATTTTTTTGTGCAATTTTCTTTCCGTTTTGTGCAACTGCCTAGCCGTCGATGTGCAACTACTTGATAGGGATGTACAACTTTTCTCCTACACCGTAGACGTGCAGTTTTCAATTATGGTACCTTCACCCCAAACTACCTCCTTATAGTGAGATGTGCAACTTCGTCTGTTGCCCAGGTCAACTTCATGGTAGTTGATGTGCAACTTTCCCCTGCCCGTGGATGTGCTTCACTGTTTGCTGCATTGGTCAGCGGCCTAACAGTAGATGTGCAACTTCGGATACTGCCACGGCCAACTGTCTAATAGTGATGTGCAACTTTCTCTTGTACTCCCATGGATGTGTAGTTTCCCCGCTAGCACCCGCCCCATACCCCCCCTGCTAGTGAGATTTGCAACTTTAGCACTCTCTTTATATGTAACTTTTCAATACCCTCATGAATGCCAATTTTTCATCATTCAACTGTCGCTCTGGCCAACTACCTAGCAGACTATGTGTTTGTCGCCCCCGCCAACTGAAAATACATGTCCACAAATAAGAAGGGCAATGAGTTGCACATTGACTAATAGGCAGTTGGCTTGAACAATAGACTAG
>NC_041382.1:614310846-614313896 GCF_002162155.2 Triticum dicoccoides | reverse complement strand
AATAGACTAGGTTGCACATATCACTTGTGCGGGGGGGGGGGGAGGGGGGTAGGGTGTGCCAACAATGAAAAATTACACATCCACAAGTATGAAGAAGGGTTGCACATCGACTATTAGGTAGTAGGTCGGGACAGTAGACTAGTTGCACATCAAAGTTGTAATGGTTGCTAGATTGCAATCTTATAGGAAGTTAAATCATGCATATCCAAAAATTGGTTTTGAAAAAAATTGCATGATGTAGTACTAAAGTTGCACAATACAGTACTAAAGTTGCACCATATACCACCAAAGCTGGCATAAAAAATTTCGTCAAAATATACCCATGCGGGATCTAGTTTCAAAAATCTCGTCGCAAGAGTTCAGCAGTGAAAACGGATCTGAATTCTGACGCGTGGTTTGAAAGATATGACTTTTTAAAATTTGAAACTGACCAAATAAATGTGTGTATCTGTTTTTTCAAAATGAGGTAATCAATGTAAATGCATTTAATGATAACAGCAACATGCATTAGAAGACAAAAAAATTACACATGTATGCATACAAGACCAGCCGCTCGTTTCGTCTAGATGATGCACATGCATCGGGAAGAATTTGGGATATCTTTTTTGCAAAACTGTCAAACAACCTGAGGAACGTCAGATCTCTATCGTGTGATCGCGACTGAGTCTCCCGCATGCACTTTGGTTCTGCACGGTCGCGATCAAGGAGCAGTCCCCCAACATACACCCGCTCCGCTGGTCCACCTATACATCTGGTCCCTGCTGGCCACACTGCCTGCATGTTGCGCTCGCTAAAAAAATTGGCACATGAAAATTGAACACTGCATGAGAACTAGGCATCAGTCTAATGGTAAGGCTGGTCGTAATGGGAGTATCATAACTGGTATCATGCATGCCAACTAGACAATTTAGATGATGTGGCATAGAATTAAATGAAGAAAGAGAAGGTTGAGTATCATATTATGATACCGTATCATAATAAATGCTACACTACTATGTGTCATGCATGGTAATAAATAAAGTCATCTATGATACTACTATATGATACTATGCATTAGAGAGGTAGTATCATACACTAGTATCATATGCATGATACTAACTTATGATACTACCCATTACAAGCAGCCTAAGGGTGTGCAGTGGCGCACTCTATGGCTAGAGTTTGACTCTCGTCGGAAGCGAATTCCTGGTTCCTCATTCGGGTGGGCTGCCTCTATAATAATATTTCCTGGATGTTAGTGCACATAAATTTCATTAAAAAATACGGGAAATGCTAATAATCAACCGGCGGATCACTCGGCCGCATCCACCGCCTGCCCCAATCGCCATGCGTCTTTCTTTAGGCCACACTTAGTCTTATCTTCTTGGCTCAGAAGTGTTGTGTGTTCGCTGCAGTGAATTATCACCCAAGGTGCTTTTTGCCACACATGTTATGTTACAATGAGGTTCTGCAACAGAATCTATGTTGCAAAAAATGTGCAAAAAAAGTCTCGATTTTTTTCCACAACTGGACCTCTGTTGCAAAAACACTATGTAACAAGACCTATGTTGCAAAATTTTCTGCAATATGAGCTTTGTTGCAAAAGTTTCCGTAACATGACATTTGTTGCAAAAGTTTTCGCAACACAGTCGTTGTTGCAATTATAAGAACGCGTTTGGGTCATAGGTTGACACTAGATCTAACGGCTGCCAAGCCAGCGGATATTTTTAAAAAATTCACCGGCCGACGCCTAGCGTCCCCCAAAAAATATACGCTGTATGCATCAAAGTTTTTTAATTGCTAAAAACTACACGGCCGGGAGTTTACCAGGATTCTAACCTGGACTGCAATCAGATGTTACCCCGGCGTGACGTGTGAAAGACGTGTGTGCAGGTGCCCTGCGGCTTCAGCAGTCCACCTGAATAAGGACTAGCAAAACAAGCCGTGTGTTGCAACAGGAGAAAAAAATCATAATCTTCAATGCCCATGATCATATTTTTCCGCATTACCGAGATACACTATCCCTCTCATTTTCGTGACATCGTGTTTTTTGTTAAATCGTGAACATTTTTTTAAACTTGTGAACATATCTAAAATCATGAACATTTTGAAAATTCATGATTGTTTTACAGATTTCAAACATTTTCGCAAATCATGAACATTTTATACTATTTGCAAACATTTTAAAATATGTGAACAGTTTTTAAACATTTTTTTGAACAGGTGAACATTTCTAGAATCGACGAACTTTTTTTGGAAATTGTTAGAATAATTTTTGAAATTCATGAACATTTTTTTGATTTAACGAACATTTTTTGAAATGCATGATCATTTTTTGGATCATCCAACATTTTATGAATCAATAAACTACTCTATAAGTCACGAACAATTTTTAAATTTTTAGGATATTTTTCAATTCATGAACATTTTTTGAATTCACAATTTTCTTTCAGTTTCATTCACATTTTTAATACGCGATTTTTTAAAAAAATCTCATGATCATTTTTTGATTTTCACAGTTTTTTTTCAGAATGGCGTACATTATTTGAATATGTGAACATTTTCTAAAAATCACGAACATTTTATGAATCCACAAACAATGAATTATTAAACATTTTATTTCAAAATATTCGGTTTATTATTTTTTGGAGGTTTGGAAGTTTTTTGTAGTCCCAAATGATTTAAAGTAGAAAAGGCAAATACGGAAGTGGAAAACGAAAAATAAAAAGTAAAATGTAAAAACAGGCCACCCGGACATATGCCGGCCCAAACAGGCGCGTTGTGTCTTCTACGAGCGCGCAGAACACGGTATAGAAGGTTCCTACTGCATGGGCCGGCCCATGCCGGGATTCCCCTATGAAAACCGTTTTTGTCACTTATAGGTAGCATCAGTGGATAATATTTTGCAACCTTGGGAGTTTCGGTGACGTACCGCGAGAAGCAAGAGTCTCTTTATTATTATTACTTTTTTGAAGTAATTTAATATTATTAGTTAGAAATATAATAAGGCACGGTTTGTTTCTGCCCGTTCACCGACATTAAAAGTGTCCTAAAAATGATAATATTTACCC
>NC_041382.1:614284119-614310582 GCF_002162155.2 Triticum dicoccoides | reverse complement strand
CCCGCGCCATCCGTAAGTGGCAAAAAATATACGTTTTTTTCGTTAAATTCACCGCCCATTGCGTTTGGTTCATGTAGACAGCTATCACATGATAAATCACAAGTGCACAGGCGTCCTATTGGCAAGAGCCTTACATTAGTACCCGGGAGACTTGAGTTCTATCTCTACTTTCTTCCTTTTTTTTCTCCCTTTCTCCTTGATTTCTGGTTGGCATAAGAAAGAGCTGGCTACTTTCTTTTAAAGTTTTCTTTTTTTGGCAGATTCAAGTATTTTTCAAGAAAAACTATCTTTCAAAACCTAACTTTAAATTTAAAATGTTATATATGAAAATCGCTTAGAAAAATGTGTAGATTCCAAATATGGTATTATCTTGCATGTTAATTATTTCTAAAATTATGTTATGTTGCACCCTTGATTAATACTTATTTTTATATGAAGTAGATTCCAAATATGATATTATTTTGCATGTTAATTATTTCTAGAGTTTATATGGGTTATTTTGAAAATGCATATTTGTTATGCATGTTCTTACAGATTGATTGTTTTGGGGGGAAATATCTTATATGTTTGTAACCACATTAAGTCTTGACTTGGATTACAGTTGGAAACACGTATATCAACAAGACAAAAATAATGCTCCTATGCACATGCTTCATTGAGTAGTAAAGTGTGCTTTGCTATTTTCGGCCTAATGCACTGTTTGTTGAGTATCACTGAGGAGGAACATAGCAAAGACATTAATTGATACTGGCAGCTAGGTAGATATATTTGTTGTCTAATGAATTGGACACAACTTCTGTACACTTAAAAAATCGTCCAACCATTTATGTTTGTGCACAACACCACTTATTATGTTGTTTCTTGTATGGCGCCGCGAAAGATTTCAAGTGATTTGTTGATGTCGTCGAGTGTGTGTATGAGAAACGGTTTTTTCCTCCCGTTGCAACGCACGGACATGTTTGCTAGTTAGGTATAGAGATCTTAACCGTCCGACTTCCATGGATTGTTCAGCTGAAGAGATGGCTGTATTTTTTTCAGTTTTCACCTGACCAACACAGAGCGTGCCCCTTTTCACATTGGCTGACAAACCAAACACCTTTATGGATTTTCTTTCGTGGGGACACCTTTATGGTTTTATCATTTTTTTAGAAGAAAAGGGCCCAGTCCCGACTCCATTGCATAGCAAAGAAATCAAACCAGTACATCGAAGGATCTACAGTACTAACAGACTACAGCAAACTAAGTATCAGAAAAAGAAAGAGAGCGACTAGCTGCCCAGCTATTACAAGGAAGACAGACTCACATAGAGCTAGGAAAAGAAACTAGCCACCTCCCCTGTCCAGCTACAAATAACAGAGCCACATACTCAACATTGGACAGGAGAAAACTACCACAAACTCCTCAGCCTGGATCCGGCCACATCAGCGGTAACGGAGCTTTGATCAGGATCTCCAGCTCCCGTACCATGTCCTGAATTTGTTTTTTAATAGGGTCTGCAGCCAGCGGTTCCCAACGAGCAGCGTATGAGGCAGTCTTGCGCCATAGTACCTGTATATTAGTCCATTTGGCGCGGTTAAAAATCAAATCATTTCTGGTATTCCAGATGGCCCAAAGGTTGGCTGCATGAACGATATTAGTAGCACTTAATTTATTTCCTCTAGACTAGCAGTCCGCAAAGGATAACATGTTGGTTGTCCCTCTATATCCAGTAATACTAGAAATGTTTCTTCAGAATTCAGTCGCAACATCACAACCAAAAAATAAATGATGGCAAGTTTCATTACACGAACAAAAAGGGCAAGAAATGTCAAGGACATTTTGTCTTTTACCCAAGTTGACTTTGGTTAAAATCTTGTTGTTGACCACCAACCAAAGAAAAATATGAATCCTGGCAGGGATCTTAATTTTTCACACATCAGGAGTATTATAAGGAAACACACCCCTAAAGTTAACTATATTATACAGGGATTTAACAGAATAAACCCCACTGGAATTAAGGTTCCAGATTAGAGAGTCTTCTGTCTCAGAAAAGGTAATGGATTTAGCAATCTCCAAAAGTTCAAACCAGAGAACAAGAAGCTCACTAGAGAAACATCTCCTAAAAGTAATTTTGAGGTCAGAGCCATCCCACACTTGATCTAAGGTGCAATCATGTTCATTAGCAATATTGTATAAGTCCCAATAAATAGTAGCTAGTGGGGCCGAGCCAAACCAATGGTCCTCCCAAAACCTAACTTTCTTACCATTGCCAATATTCTAGGAGTATCCAAACTTAGTAGCTTGGGCAACCCAAAGAGCACCCTTCCAAAAAGGTGAAGCACCTAGAGATGGACAAGTAAAAATGTTGGGGGACTGGGTGTTGTACTTAGCACCTATTATACTTCTCCAGATCTTTCCCTCATCTCTATTATATCTGCTGACCCAAGAAGCAAGCAGACATAAATTCATATCAGAGAGGTCAGTGATCCCCAACCCTCCATAGGCTTTCTTCATAGTTAATGTCCCCCAGCTAGCCAGATAGTATTTGTGATGCCCTTCATAATCATCCCAAAAGCAATGAGCTACTTGAGAGTTAATGAGCTTAATAGCCCACTTAGGGAATTTGATATAGCCCATAAGATAAGAAGGGATGCTGGCTAGACAAGCTTGGACAAGAATCAGCCTCTTACCAAAAGATAACAGTCTCCCTCTCCAGCTAGCAGCTCTTTTAATAACTGTGTCTACCAAAGGCTGGAGTGTTGGGGAACGTAGTAATTTCAAAAAAAAAAATCTATGCACACGCAAGATCATGGTGATGCATAGCAACGAGAGGGGAGAGTGTTGTCCACGTACCCTTGTAGACCGAAAGTGGAAGCGTTAGCACAACGCGGTTGATGTAGTCGTATGTCTTCACGATCCGACCGATCAAGTACCAAACGTACGACACCTCCGAGTTTAGCACACGTTCAGCCCGATGACGTCCCTCGAATTCTGATCCAGCCGAGTGTTGAGGGAGAGTTTTGTCAGCATGACGGCGTGGTGACAATGATGATGTTTTACTCACGCAGGGCTTCGCCTAAGCACCGCTACAGTATTATCGAGGTGGACTATGGTGGAGGGGGGCACCGCACACGGTTAAAAGATTAAGAGATCAATTGTTGTGTCTCTAGGGTGCCCCCTGCCCCCGTATATAAAGGATCAAGGGGGGAGGTGCAGCCGGCCTAGAGGGGGCGTGCCAGGAGGAGTCCTACTCCTACCGGGAGTAGGACTCCCTCCCTTTTCCTTGTTGGACTAGGAGAGGAGGGGGAAAGAGGCGGGAGAGAGGAAGGAAAGGGGGGCGCCGCCCCCTCTCCTTGTCCTATTCGGACTAGGGGGAGGGGCGCGCGGCCCTACCCTGGTCGCCTCTCCTCTTATCCACAAGGCCCACTATGGCCCACTAAGCTCCCGGGGGGTTCCGGTAACCTCCCGGTACTCCGGTAAAATCCCGATTTCACCCGGAACACTTCCGATATCCAAACATAGGCTTCCAATATATCAATCTTCATGTCTCGACCATTTCGAGACTCCTCGTCATGTCCGTGATCACATCCGGGACTCCGAACAACCTTCGGTACATCAAAACATTAACTCATAATATAACTGTCATCGAAACGTTAAGCGTGCGGACCCTACGGGTTCGAGAACTATGTAGACATGACCGAGACACGTCTCCGGTCAATAACCAATAGCGGAACCTGGATGCTCATATTGGCTCCCACATATTCTACGAAGATCTTTATCGGTCAGACCGCATAACAACATACGTTGTTCCCTTTGTCATTGGTATGTTACTTGCCCGAGATTCGATCGTCGGTATCTCAATACCTAGTTCAATCTCGTTACCGGCAAGTCTCTTTACTCGTTCCGTAATACATCATCCCGCAACTAACTCATTAGTTGTAATGCTTGCAAGGCTTAAGTGATGTGCATTACCAAGAGGGCCCAGAGATACCTCTCCGACAATCGGAGTGACAAATCCTAATCTCGAAATACGCCAACCCAACAAGTACCTTCGGAGACACCTGTAGAGCACCTTTATAATCACCCAGTTACATTGTGACGTTTGGTAGCACACAAAGTGTTCCTCCGGTAAACGGGAGTTGCATAATCTCATAGTCATAGGAACATGTATAAGTCATGAAGAAAGCAATAGCAACATACTAAACGATCGAGTGCTAAGCTAACGGAATGGGTCAAGTCAATCACATCATTCTCCTAATGATGTGATCTCATTAATCAAATGACAACTCTTTGTCCATGGTTAGGAAACATAACCATCTTCGATCAATGAGCTAGTCAAGTAGAGGCATACTAGTGACACTCTGTTTGTCTATGTATTCACTCATGTATCATGTTTCCGGTTAATACAATTCTAGCATGAATAATAAACATTTATCATGATATAAGGAAATAAATAATAACTTTATTATTCCCTCTAGGGCATATTTCCTTCAGTCCCCCACTTGCACTAGAGTCAAAAATCTAGATTACACAGTAATGATTCTAACACCCATGGAGCCTTGGTGCTGATCATGTTTTGCTCGTGGAAGAGGCTTAGTCAATGGGTCTACAACATTCAGATCCGTATGTATCTTGCAAATTTCTATGTCTCCCACATGGACTAAATCCCGGATGGAATTGAAGCGTCTCTTGATGTGCTTGGTTCTCTTGTGAAATCTGGATTCCTACGCCAAGGCAATTGCAGCAGTATTGTCACAAAAGATTTTCATTGGACCCGATGCACTAGGTATGACACCTAGTGAACTCCTTCATCTAGACTCCTTCATTTGCTGCTTCCGAAGCAGCTATGTACTCTGCTTCACATGTAGATCCCGCCACAACGCTTTGTTTAGAACTGCACCAACTGACAGCTCCACCGTTCAATGTAAACATGTATCCGGTTTGCGATTTAGAATCGTCCGGATCAGTGTCAAAGCTTGCATCAACGTAACTGTTTACGGTGAGCTCTTTGTCACCTCCATAAACGAGAAACATATCCTTAGTCCTTTTCTTGCATTTCAGGATGTTCTTGACCGTTGTCCAGTGATCCACTCCTGGATTACTTTGGTACCTCCCTGCTAGACTTATAGCAAGGCACACAACATTGCATACATGATAGAGCCTATGGATGAAGCATAGGAAATATCTTTCATTTTCTCTCTATCTTCTGCAGTGGTCGAGCATTAAGTCTTACTCAACTTCACACCTTGTAACACAGGCAAGAACCTTTTCTTTGCTTGATCCATTTTGAACTTCTTCAAAACTTTATCAAGGTATGTGCTTTGTGCAATTCCAATTAAGCGTCTTGATCTATCTCTATAGATCTTGGTGCCCAATATATAAGCAGCTTCACCGAGGTCTTTCATTGAAAAACTCTTATTCAAGTATCCCTTTATGCTATCCAGAAATTTTATATCATTTCCAATCAACAATATGTCATCCACATATAATATCAGAAATGCTACAGAGCTCCCACTCACTTTCTTGTAAATACAGACTTCTCCAAAAGTCTGTACAAAACCAAATGCTTTGATCACACTATCAAAGCGTTTATTCCATCTCCGAGAGGCTTGCACCAGTCCATAAATGGATCGCTGGAGCTTGCACACTTTGTTAGCTCCCTTTGGATCGACAAAACCTTCCGGCTGCATCATATACAACTCTTCTTCCACAAATCCATTCAGGAATGCAGTTTTGACATCCATTTGCCAAATTTCATAATCATAAAATGCGGCAATTGCTAACATGATTCGGACAGACTTAAGCATCGCTACGGGTGAGAAAGTCTCATCGTAGTCAATCCCTTGAACTTGTCGAAAACCTTTCGCAGCAAGTCGAGCTTTATAGACAGTAACATTACCATCAGCGTCAGTCTTCTTCTTGAAGATCCATTTGTTCTCAATTGCCTGCCGATCATCTGGCAAGTCAACCAAACTCCACACTTTATTCTCATACATGGATCCCATCTCAGATTTCATGGCCTCAAGCCATTTCACGGAATCTGGGCTCACCATCGCTTATTCATAGTTCGTAGGTTCGTCATGGTCTAGTAACATAACTTCCAGAACAGGATTTCCGTACCACTCTAGTGCGGATCTTACTCTGGTTGACCTACGAGCTTCAGTAACAACTTGATCTGAAGTTCCATGATCATCGTCATTAACTTCCTCACTAATTGGTGTAGGTATTGCAGAAACCGGTTTCTGCGATGAACTACTTTCCAATAGGGGAGCAGGTATAGTTACCTCATCAAGTTCTACTTTCCTCCCACTCACTTCTTTCGAGAGAAACTCCTTCTCCAGAAAGATTTCAAATTTAGCAACAAAAGTCTTGCCTTCGGATCTATGATAGAAGGTGTACCCAACAGTCTCCTTTGGGTATCCTATGAAGACACATTTCTCCGATTTGGGTTCGAGCTTATCAGGTTGAAGCTTTTTCACATAAGCATCGCAGCCCCAAACTTTCAGAAACGACAACTTTGGTTTCTTGCCAAACCATAGTTCATAAGGCGTCATCTCAACGGATTTCGATGATGCCCTATTTAACGTGAATGCGGCCGTCTCTAAAGCATAACCCCAAAACGATAGCGGTAAATCAGTAAGAGACATCATAGATCGCACCATATCTAGTAGAGTACGATTACGACGTTCGGACACACCATTACACTGTGGTGTTCCGGGTGGCGTGAGTTGTGAATCTATTCCGTATTGTTTCAAATGAAGACCAAACTCATAACTCAAATATTCTCCTCCACGATTAGATCGTAGAAACTTTATTTTCTTGTTACGATGATTTTCAACTTGACTCTAAAATTCTTTGAACTTTTCAAATGTTTCAGACTTATGTTTCATTAAGTAGATATACCCATATCTGCTTAAATCATCTGTGAAGGTGAGAAAATAACGATATCCGCCACGAGCCTCAACATTCATCGGACCACATACATATGTATGTATGATTTCCAACAAATCTGTTGCTCTCTCCATAGTTCCGGAGAACGATGTTTTAGTCATCTTGCCCATGAGGCACGGTTCGTAAGTACCAAGTGATTCATAATCAAGTGGTTCCAAAAGTCCATCAGTATGGAGTTTCTTCATGCGCTTTACACCGATATGACCTAAACGGCAGTGTCACAAATAAGTTGCACTATCATTATCAACTCTGCATCTTTTGACTTCAATATTATGAATATGTGTATCACTACTATCGAGATTCAACAAAAATAGACCACTCTTCAAGGGTGCATGACCATAAAAGATATTACTCATATAAATAGAACAACCATTATTCTCTGATTTAAATGAATAACCGTCTCACATCAAACAAGATTCAGATATAATGTTCATGCTCAACGCTGGCACCAAATAACAATTATTTAGGTCTAATACTAATCCCGAAGGTAGATGTAGAGGTAGCGTGCCGACCGCGATACATCGACTTTGGAACCATTTCCCACGCGCATCGTCACCTCGTCCTTAGCCAATCTTCACTTAATCCGTAGCCCCTGTTTCGAGTTGCAAATATTAGCAATAGAACCAGTATCAAATACCCAGGTGCTATTGCGAGCATTAGTAAGGTACACATCAATAACATGTATATCACATATACCTTTGTTCACCTTGCCATCCTTCTTATCCGCCAAATACTTGGGGCAGTTCCGCTTCTAGTGACCAGTCTGCTTGTAGTAGAAGCACTCAGTCTCAGGCTTAGGTCTAGACTTGGGTTTCTTCTCCTGTGTAGCAACTTGCTTGCTGTTCTTCTTGAAGTTCCCCTTCTTCTTCCCTTTGCCCTTTTTCTTGAAACTGGTGGTTTTATTGACCATCAACACTTGATGCTCCTTCTTGATTTCTACCTCCGCAGCCTTTAGCATTGCGAAGAGCTCGGGAATTGTCTTATTCATCCCTTGCATATTATAGTTCATCACGAAGCTCTTGTAGCTTGGTGGCAGTGATTGAAGAATTCTTTCAATGACGCTATCATCCGGAAGATTAACTCCCAGTTGAATCAAGTGATTGCAGTACCCAGACATCTTGAGTATATGCTCACTGACAGAACTATTCTCCTCCATCTTGCAGCTGTAGAACTTATTGGAGACTTCATATCTCTCAATCCGGGCATTTTCTTGAAATATTAACTTCAATTCTTGGAACATCTCATATGCTCCATGACGTTCAAAACGTCATTGAAGTCCCGGTTCTAAGTCGTAAAGCATGGCACATTGAACTATCGAGTAGTCGTCTGCTTTGCTCTGCTAGACATTCTTAACGTCGTCAGTTGCATTTGCAGCAGGCCTGGCACCCAGCGGTGCTTCTAGGACGTAATTCTTCTGTGCAGCAATGAGGATAATCCTCAAGTTACAGACCCAGTCCGTGTAATTGCTACCATCATATTTCAACTTTGCTTTCTCAAGGAACGTATTAAAATTCAACGGAACAACATCACGGGCCATCTATCTACAATCAACATAGACAAGCAAGATACTATCAGGTACTAAGTTCATGATAAATTTAAGTTCAATTAATCATATTACTTAAGAACTCCCACTTAGATAGACATCCCTCTAATCCTCTAAGTGATCATGTGATCCAAATCAACTAAATCATGTCCGATCGTCATGTGAGATAGAGTAGTTTCAATGGTGAACATCACTATGTTGATCATATCTACTATATGATTCACGCTTGACCTTTCGGTCTCCATGTTACGAGGCCATATCTGTTATATGCTAGGCTCGTCAAGTTTAACCTGAGTATTCCGCGTGTGCAACTGTTTTGTACCCATTGTATTTGAACGTAGAGCCTATCATACCCGATCATCACGTGGTGTCTCAGCATGAAGAACTTTCGCAACGGTGCATACTCAGGGAGAACACTTATACTTTGATAATTTAGTGAGGGATCATCTTATAATGCTATCGTCAATCAAAGCAAGATAAGATGCATAAAAGATAAACATCACATGCAATCAATATAAGTGATATGATATGGCCATCATCATCTTGTGCTTGTGATCTCCATCTCCGAAGCACCGTCATGATCACCATCGTCACTGGCGCGACACCTTGATCTCCATCGTAGCATCGTTGTCGTCTCGCCAATCTTATGCTTCTATGACTATCGCTACCGCTTAGTGATAAAGTAAAGCATTACAGGGCGATTGCATTGCATACAATAAAACGACAACCATATGGCTCCTGCCAGTTGCCGATAACTCGGTTACAAAACATGATCATCTCATACAATAAAATTTAGCATCATGTCTTGACCATATCACATCACAACATGCCCTGCAAAAACAAGTTAGACGTCCTTTACTTTGTTGTTGCAAATTTTACGTGGCTGCTACGGGCTTAGCGAGAACCGTTCTTACCTACGCATCAAAACCACAACAATAGTTTGTCAAGTTGGTGTTGTTTTAACCTTAGCAAGGACCGGGCGTAGCCACACTCGGTTCAACTAAAGTTGGAGAAACTGACACCCGCCAGCCACCTATGTGCAAAGCACGTCGGTAGAACCAGTCTCGCGTAAGCGTACGCGTAATGTCGGTCCGGGCCGCTTCATCCAACAATACCGCCGAACCAAAGTATGACATGCTGGTAAGCAGTATGACTTATATCGCCCACAACACACTTGTGTTCTACTCGTGCATATGACATCTACGCATAAAACCTGGCTCAGATGCCACTGTTGGGGAACGTAGTAATTTCAAAAAATTCCTACGCACACGCAAGATCATGGTGATGCATAGCAACGAGAGGGGAGAGTGTTGTCCACGTACCCTCGTAGACCGAAAGCGGAAGCGTTAGCACAACGCGGTTGATGTAGTCGTATGTCTTCATGATCGGACCGATCAAGTACCGGACTTACGGCACCTCCGAGTTCAGCACACGTTCAGCCCGATGACGTCCCTCGAACTCCGATCCAGCCGAGTGTTTAGGGAGAGTTTCATCAGCACAACGGTGTGGTGACAATGATGATGTTCTACTGACGTAGGGCTTCGCCTAAGCACCGCTACAGTATTATCGAGGTGGACTATGGTGGAGGGGGGCACCGCACACGGTTAAAAGATTAAGAGATCAATTGTTGTGTCTCTAGGGTGCCCCCTGCCCCCGTATATAAAGGATCAAGGGGGGAGGTGCAGCCGGCCTAGAGGGGGCGTGCCAGGAGGAGTCCTACTCCTACCGGGAGTAGGACTCCCTCCCTTTTCCTTGTTGGACTAGGAGAGGAGGGGGAAAGAGGCGGGAGAGAGGAAGGAAAGGGGGGCGCCGCCCCCCTCTCCTTGTCCTATTCGGACTAGGGGGAGGGGCGCGCGGCCCTACCCTGGCCGCCTCTCCTCTTCTCCACAAGGCCCACTATGGCCCATTAAGCTCCCGGGGGGTTCCGGTAACCTCCCGGTACTCCGGTAAAATCCCGATTTCACCCGGAACACTTCCGATATCCAAACATAGGCTTCCAATATATCAATCTTCATGTCTCGACCATTTTGAGACTCCTCGTCATGTCCGTGATCACATCCGGGACTCCAAACAACCTTCGGTACATCAAAACATATAAACTCATAATATAACTGTCATCGAAACGTTAAGCGTGCGGACCCTACGGGTTCGAGAACTATGTAGACATGACCGAGACACGTCTCCGGTCAATAACCAATAGCGGAACCTGGATGCTCATATTGGCTCCCACATATTCTACGAAGATCTTTATTGGTCAGACCGCATAACAACATACGTTGTTCCCTTTGTCATCGGTATGTTACTTGCCTGAGATTCGATCATCGGTATCTCAATACCTAGTTCAATCTCGTTACCGGCAAGTCTCTTTACCCGTTCCGTAATACATCATCCTGCAACTAACTCATTAGTTGCAATGCTTGCAAGGCTTAAGTGATGTGCATTACCGAGAGGGCCCGGAGATACCTCTCCGACAATCGGAGTGACAAATCCTAATCTCGAAATACGCCAACCCAACAAGTACCTTCGGAGACACCTGTAGAGCACCTTTATAATCACCCAGTTATGTTGTGACGTTTGGTAGCACACAAAGTGTTCCTCCAGTAAACAGGAGTTGCATAATCTCATAGTCATAGGAACATGTATAAGTCATGAAGAAAGCAATAGCAACATACTAAACGATCGAGTGCTAAGCTAACGGAATGGGTCAAATCAATCACATCATTCTCCTAATGATGTGATCTCATTAATCAAATGACAACTCTTTGTCCATGGTTAGGAAACATAACCATCTTCGATCAATGAGCTAGTCAAGTAGAGGCATACTAGTGACACTCTGTTTGTCTATGTATTCACACATGTATCATGTTTCCGGTTAATACAATTCTAGCATGAATAATAAACATTTATCATGATATAAGGAAATAAATAATAACTTTATTATTCCCTCTAGGGCATATTTCCTTCATGGAGGTCCTCTCTTATAAGCTTTGAATAATGGAGATGGGCACCAAGATACTTAATAGGGAAAGTACTTAGTTTACAACCTAGAGAGTGAGCAAAACTAGTAGCCTCATCTCTATCTATGTTAATAGGCACCAGATCACACTTATGGAAGTTGATCCTCATGCCAGAAAGTTGCTCAAAACAGAAGAGGAACCACTTTAAATTTCTAGCATGGTATAAATTATTATCTAGAAACAGAAGGGTATCATCCGCATATTGCATGTGAATGACCCCAGCTGGGTTAGAAGGAGGAAAACCCCTAGCAATCATGCTCTGATTAGCTGCTTTTGCTGGTATTCTAGTGAATACATCAACTGCAATATTAAAAGGCAAAGGGGAGGCAGGATCCCCCTGCCTCACACCTTTGCCAGCAATAAAAAACTCACTATTGGTGTCATTAATCCTGACCCCAACAGAGCCATTGTGGAGTAGAGAGCCCAATTTGTACATCCATTTTGGGCCAAAGCCTCTTCTCCTAAGCATGTCTAATAGGAAATCTCTATTCACCATGTCATAAGCTTTCTCATAATCAAGCTTAAAACAAAACCCCTAAAGGTGGTTGCTAGCTACAACATGCATCACCTCATGGGCAGCTACAATACTCTCTAGAATAAATCTGCCTTTAGTAAAAGCAGTTTGGTTGGGGGAAATCAAGTCATTGCAAACTGGGCCTAGCTTACTAGCAGCGCACTTAGCAAAAATCTTGAAACTACAATTGATCATTGCAAGGCGTCTGAATCTGTCCAAAGAAACATCATTAGGTTCTTTAGGGACAAGGGTCAGAAGGGAGAAGTTAAGTCTATAAAAGTCCAACTTCCCATTCTCCCAATCTCTAAAAAAGTGCAAACAGATCACTTTTGATGAGATCCCAGAAATGCTGATAAAATAAAAAAGGAAAACCATCAGGACTAGGAGCACCTTCAGCATAAGAGCCAAAAACTGCATTTTTAATTTCTTCTTCAGAAAAAGGTTTTTCTAAGTACTCAATATGTTCAGCAGTGGCCATGCTAGACTGGTCCCAAAAGTCATCAACTAACTTTAGATTAATAGAAGGAGAGTATCCAAAAAGATTCTTATAATAAGCTACTGCATTGGCAATAATACCTTCAGTGTCTTCAACTGGGCCATTAGCAGTTTCCAGAACAGCAATATGCTTCTTCCTTCTCTTCTGGTTGGCCAGGGCTTGAAAGTAGTCAGAGTTCAAATCCCCCTCTTTTATGTCTCTCTCTAGCTCTCTGCCTGGCCTTGATTTCCTCTTTCTTCCATATCTCATTTAGATCACCTGCAATCACTTTCAATCTAGCTTTAGAAACAGGGGAAAAAAGTTGAGTTTCTGCAAGAATGTCTAAACAATTATATTCAGCAACTAAGGCTCTCTTAGCCTTGTTTTGAGAGGCCTCATAATTAAGGCTTCACCCTTTGGTGGCTTTCCTACTATTTCTGATCTTAAATTGCCAAATATCTATGGCAGAGGAGAACTGACATTCAGCATTCCAAGCTTTGTGGACAATCTCATCAAAGCCAGGAATTTCTAGCCACCATTTTTCAAATCTAAAAACTTTATTTTTGGGAATAGCTATAGCATCAGAATTAAAAATAAGGGGGGTGATCACTCCCAATTCTAGGAAGAGTTTTAACCTGGCTAGCAGGAAAAAGTCTTTCCCAGTCAGCAGGGACAAAAATTCAGCTATGATTAGATTGTCTTGGTTATTGGCCCAAGTATACTTCCTACCAGCATTCTTAATCTCAATGAGTCCAAATTTATTAATCCAGTCATTGAAAAGATCAGCCCAGTGCTGATTAATAAGGCCAGTATTCTTCTTCTCAACAACTCTAATCAAATTAAAGTCTCCTCCCACAATAGTGGGACCAGCCCAGCTATCTAGGAGGTTGTGGAGTTCATTGATAAAATCAAGCTTAAGGTTGTCATAAGCAGAACCATAAACTGAGATTAGCCTCCAAACCGTGTTATTACACTTGTTCTTCAGCAAGCAGGAGATACTAAAAGTATGTGTATCATAAGCTAAAATCTCAAACTTATCTTCCTTAACCCCCACTAATAAACCTCCAGCAGTGTTATTAGCAGGCAACCAATTCCAGATAAAACCATTTCTAGAGTCTATAGCCTCTAGTTGATTAATGCTAAACTCGGTCTTTTTGGTTTCTGACAAACAAATAAAATTAGGGCGGTGAGAACTAATAATCTCCTGCACCTTAAGAGTTTTCAGGACCATTCAGGCCTCTCACATTTCAAAAGCAGCCCTATCATCTAAACCTAGTAGAAATTTTAGCTTGGCACTTTTTTGACCTCTGACTTTTAACCTCCATCCATAAGGAGGCATCATCATACTCTCTATCCATATTTGAAGCAGAGTGATGGTCAGATTCAGTGTCAAGGGGGCAACATAATTATAAACAGTGCAATACTCTTCCTTGGTGACATCAATGTCTCCAGGGAGGAACATATCAGGATTGTCCTGTTTAAACTTACCTAATCTATCCAACTCTAGTCTCTTAATAGCTTCAACATTATTGCTAACTTGAGAGGGATTATCTCCCATAACAATGCCAGCTTTGAGGGCTTTAGAAACTAGAACATCATTGTCCAAACAAGCAAAAGAATTATGGAAGATTTTGGGGTTATTACCTCTGGGAATCTCCAAGTTCTTCTTCTACTTAATCTCTTGAGCTTTGATCAAGGATGGTTTCCCATCTCTCTTGATCCTGTTACTCATCCTAGTGGATATAACAGGGCCCCATTTGCCTCCATCAACTTTAAGACTAGTTGTATGAGTAGGGCAGGGAATTAACCCCCCCCCCCCAAGAGAAACAGGAATACAATCTTTGTTGGTCCCTCCATCCTTGATAGTAGCTTCAAATTCAGGAAGAAGAATAGTACCAAAATTCTCCACTGGAGTTCTCTTAACAACTTGCAGGTAGCTTTTAGTTAGGGGAGCATCTTGGATTTTCAAGAAAACTGATCTCTCCAAAGGGCTGTTATTATTCACATTCTTTTTGGAGAACAAATTAGGAGGAGAGATAGCAGCCAAGTTGTGGGTTTTGTTTCTAGACCCACTAGGAGCAGAGGCAGGTCTTGGCCTAAAGTTGGGATTCTTCCTGTTGTTGTCAAGATCATGTTCCATCTGCTCTCCCAATAGGTCATCATTACTGAACTCGTCCTCTACCCCCTGCTTCTTGTTGTTGTCTTCCTCATTATTCTTGTGGTCAGGGGGATCAAAAGGGTTATCAGAATCCACAGGAGCTTCCTCATCAACTTTCAAAGTGAGCAAGAACAGTTCTTGCTGAATTTCAAAAAGCCTGTCTCTAGGAATCAGAGCAGGATCTCTAACATCAACCTGTACTCTCACCACTTCATAAAAGCTTCTGAAAATGCCATGCCAATCTATATTAGTAATGACACCCAGAGTAGCAGCAACTTGGGCAATCACAGACCAAGAGCACCAAGCAGGAGGCAGGCCCATAATATCCACCCAAATCTCAGTCAAGGAGTCATAAGCAGGTAGCTCTCCATGCCAGTTCTTGAAGGAAATTGACACACCTTTCTTCTTGAGGTTGATGGAGTCATAAGAAACTAGGTCAGTGTGTTTTTTTGTTGGAAGGAAATCTGACTAGATATTGAGAATTATTGTAAGCTCTGATCTGCCAAGGCCAGTTAGTCTTCCACATACTAGTGAAGCAAGCACCTAGCTCCTCAGCAGAAATATCACCTTCTTCAATAACAACCAGACCCACATTTCCAAAGTTCAGCCAGTCACTGTTGTTTTTTTCTCCAGTCTCAAGATGAAAGAAACCCAGGCCATTCCCAGCACTACCCCAGAATTGAGCAGCTGGGCAAGGTTTGTACCACAAGGGGCAAGCAACCATATGCTGACCCGAAACAGAACACATGAAGCAATTCTTTGGGACCTGGCACATACCTGCATAGTGCCCAGGCAACCCGCAGTTGTAGCAGGTAGCGCCAATATACTTCAGGTCTACATTGTAAGAGTCAGGCTCATCAAAAGGCAAAGCAACCCGAGGAGCAGCAAGCCCAGCATATGTTTTCATAGGTTTCTTCTCTGCAGCATTCCTCTGCTTCTTCTTGTTTTTGCTCTGACCAGCCTGCCCATTACCAGAACCAGACCCACTACCAGCAGCTACGGGTTGTTGAATACCTTGAGGATATTGCATAGGAGCACATTGGTTGGGGGCCATGAAAGGGAATTGAAATTGTTGTTGATTTGGCCAAGGGTTAGCAGGATACTGTTGGAAACCAGGAGGAGGATATCCTGGGAACATCGCCCCCATCTGTGGATACATCATCTGCGAGCTAGAGGCCAAAGGGAAAATTGGAGGCTTGGCATAGATGGAGATAGGAGGGTTTTGCTGTTGTTGGGCCATAGGGGGGCGAACAGGGGGGCAGCAGGGGGGCAGCGGTGACCTGGGAAGGGGGCGAGACTCGTTCCGCCCCGGCCGCCATTGATTCTCCCACCTCCTCTTGCCCCTTGCCCCGCTCCAGCCATCTTGCGATCACCTTCGCGTAGGTCTCTCTTCCTTCTCGCTTCACCCAGAAATCGGCAGAGAAACTAAATCTCGTGGGGACGTGGTGTCTGTCGGCGGCACCAGCAGGGAAGCAATCCGCCTCCGTGAAGCACTCACTCCTGAACTTATCCTTCCTCACCCAGACTAAGGAAGAAGGAGGAGGGGGGCGACGCAGACGCCGACGAACCCTAGCAGCCCCTGGATCAGGCTCGCGGTTGGTAGGTTGGGGAGGATTGGGGAAAGTGCTTTCCCTTTTAGCACCATAGCAGCGGGCCCTGGTGCCATTCTCTCCCATGCCTTTGACCACCCGGGCCCTCCTAGACCCATCGCCCAATGCCGTGTTGACCAGTTTCTTCGGAGGCAAAACTGCGAACGGCGGCGGCGATGGCAATCTCCGGCGAGTAGCAACCTCTAAAATTGGAATAACAACAGCAGGGGAATGAGACTTACATCCGGAATCAGCCAATTTGAACTCCATCAGCGCGTTGCCCTTCGGAATGGCCTCCATCTCCTCCTCTGTTGTCTCGATGTGGAGGTCGCCTCCCCATCCGCCCACTGCAGAATCAAGGCAAGGGAGAGCTCCCGCCCCATCGCAAAGATGGAGGCTCGCTCTAGCTCCGTGGTGTTCGCCATTGCCCGCAGCGCGAGATTCATCTTCACCACAGCCAGCGCATGTGTCGCCTGCTCCGCCGCCCTTGTCGCTCGATCCGCCGCACGCTCTCTCCGAGCCACCTCCGTGAGCAGCTGGCGTATCTCCTGATCCGCCGCAGCTCCTTCTCCTCCATCCATCAGCAGATCTGAGGATTTCCACCGCCCCCCGACTCTCCGCTTCGTCTGGATGAATCGCCACCGTCAAACCCGCACTAGCGCGAGTCTGCTGAACAAGAAAAACTTCCATTTTAAGAAATGCGCATCTAATTCTGTATCTCTTTTTACAAATTTCCACAACGCGCACGCGGGCGAAAACCAGAGGCGCGTAACGTTTCGTGTCAAGCAGATTAACCGCAAGATTTATGTGGCACAGCACGAGGGAGATGGTACCGTACGGCTCAATCCTCAATGGACAACGATGTGACATGGACGGACAACGGATCGGGAGAGCGACCTCACTGTACAACCCGCCACAGACCACAGAGAAGGCTCCCGGTGCCAAATCACGAAGCGACACCTCGGGGGCAAAGCAATCGTGCACACTTTCACTTCTCGCTCGCCGCACACGCACCGTGGGCGCGCTTCCTTCCTTTGCGTGTATATAAAGAAGAGCAGGACTCGCGGGATCAAGCCGGAAAGTGTGGCGCACGCGCACAGAGGGTTTCATGGCGGAGGAAGCTAAGGCGCCCGCCGACGCAACGTCGACGGTGGCGGAAGCGGCGCCGGTGACGGCCGAGCGGCCGGTCCGGGCGGACCTGGAGACACACCTCCCAAAGCCCTGTGAGTGCCTGCCCCGTTTCTTCCGTTCGTACGTGCATGGTTGTTTCATCAGAAAGGCAGTAACTAGTAGTAACAGGCATGGATGCATGCATGCAGACTTAGCTCGAGCTCTGGTCGTGCCGGATGTGTACCATCCTGAAGGAGAGAGCGGGGAGGGGCACGAGCACGGGCAGAAGAGCGTGCTTCAGCAGCATGTCGCCTTCTTCGACCTGGACGGCGACGGCATCGTCTATCCCTGGGAAACTTACGGAGGTATGTATTTGTATATGTTGCACGGTGTGATGATGGCCTGCTCGTAAAATTCATGTGAAGAAGCTCAATTAGTTTCAAAGGATTAAGTGGCGGGCATTTAGCTGCAGCTTGGCCAGAAGCTATCAAAAATTCAAAACGTACTTTGTTTCGGTACACCCTCCTTAAAAGTAGTAGTATAGAGCAGATTAAATGTGAAGATTAGAAATTACCCCTTCAATAAAAAGAGAGGGTAAAATAGTCCTTGTATCCATGTCAATCTATTCAGTAAGTTTGATCTGCAAGCTAATATGGCGATATCCTTTTTAAATAACTTCAAGATTCGTGTAAACTTTTAAGGGGGGGTCTGCTGAATTAAAACTCAAACTATATCGAAACTAAGATTCATTTTGTACTATTTTTCTTGAATCATGAAGAAAATAAGCATACAATCAGACATCATATGTAAAGTATCACATATATTTGACATACACATCTCCAGACATTAAAAAAAACACAAACATGCTAATTCAGTAGCCAAGTGTTGCATCAATGCATCCTATATATCGAAAACAAGAAGAAAGAATGAGACAGATGGATGGCTTTATGGAACTCACTTGCGCTATTCCTCTGGCCACGACGGCTTAGCGGCGCTAAATAACTTCAAATTCAGCGCTGTGACGGAAATTAGTGAGTTATTAACCTCATATTTAGAGTAGTGTGAAATATGCATAGCTTCAGTGACATGGCTCTTCAAAAATTATATTTTAGAACCACAAATTTTGACAGTGGTTGCCGTAGTTTATGTACTTATATTGCCTGAATTCCAGGAATGAGGGCATTGGGCTTCAACGTGATCGTGTCGTTCGTATTCGCAATTGTCTTTAATATTGGTTTCAGCTTCCCAACTCTACCTGTAAGTACAAAAAGATTTGAAATATTTCCTTGAAAAGTTTCAGCAGGCTCTTATTCATCCTTACTTTTCATAATGGCTATATATAGAGCTGGATACCATCTCCCTTGTTGCCCGTATACATCAAGAACATCCACAGGGGTAAGCATGGTAGCGATTCCTCAACTTATGACACAGAGGGAAGGTAAATCCACACTCCAAACTTGCTTACTACTAGTTCAAAACTTTGTTACACCATCTTTCAGTTCTGAAAGAGGCACGTTCCAACTGTGAAACAAATATAGGTTCATGCCGGTAAATTTCGAGAGCATCTTCAGCAAGTATGCCCGCACGGCGCCGGACAAGCTTAGCTTCGGCGACATCTGTAGGATGACCGAAGGCAACCGGCTGAACTTCGACTTCATTGGATGGTGAGCAGAGCACTCGCGAATTCTCATTTCATCGGCAGTTTACTTAGCAGTCAGTGATGCCAAATGAACTGCAGAAGCGTTGTTCCACTCATGTTTAGCCTGAACTGATATGTGTGTCCAGGATTGTGAGCAAGGGGGAGTGGATACTGCTGTACGTGCTTGCAAAGGACGAGGAGGGCTTCCTCTCCAGAGAAGCTGTTCGCCGCTGCTTTGATGGTAGCCTGTTCGAGTTCATCGCCCAGCAAAGGAGGGAAGCCCACGACAAGCAGCACTAGAGTTGCAACGCTGTCATCTTCGTGAGTAGGACTGTAGACCAGATGGATTACCTCATGTATGCCTATATATGAAATAAGAGAGGAATGAGTATGAAGTTCAGAGAATAAAGTTGTACACTTCTCAACTAAACTTGAGAACACAAGTACTCTGTACTGTGGTTGTTGAATTTACTGTGATTGTTGAATTTTCTTACTTTATTTAGGGGTAGTTGTACTACAGCTGTGACAATTAATTTGAATAGGAGAGAGTACTAACTCGATTTTCTTTTGAGACAAGATTTTTTTTTAGAAGATTTATTTTCTTGAGGGAAGAGTACTAACTCGATTGTGTTTACGCTGCGGTGATTTCCCCATAAACGGCCCGGCCCAGCTAGTCAGACAAAAATATGGTCCATGTACACTCGGAAGGAAAAACAGATCGAAGAAGACCACTCACTCCTCGCTCTAAAAAAATGTTTTTTGGCCAGATCTAAATAACGAATTATTTAAAACACATCATGATTTTTTTAAAGTGGTGGATTTCAAAAAATATACTTACTAAATAAAATACTTGTGCATAATTAAAATAATCTTCACAGACATTATTCTCATGAAGAATAACTGTGCATAATTTAAAAATGTTCAAAATTTTATAGATATTCATAAAAATATTATAAAATAATTTTGCGTCATTTAAAATGTGCAAAAAAATTATAGATGCGCAAAAATATATTTTAAATTTTAGATTATATTTTTTTGGAAAACAGTCTTGCATTAAAAATTGGTGAATTTTAATTGTGTTTGTAAATTGTAAAAATAATTCATGTATTGTAAATGACTAAAATACAAGAAAAATAATAACCAAATAATTAAAAGGATGAAAAATAAAGAAAGAAAAATTGAAAAAATTGGCAAAAGTTTGAATAGAAAATGAACAAAAAAGGAAAACTAGAATAAAACAAGGGGAACTAATATTCTATTTGTGCTCCTATGCGAAGAAAACTATTTTATTTTTAGAAAATACACCTAAAAGGCGTCTTAAAACTGAGAATTGTCAATGAAGAAAGACAGTAGCCAATATAATGAAGATACAAATGGACACAAAACGACCAATAAATATACTCCCTCCGTTCCTAAATATAAGTCTTTCTAGAGATTGCACTATAAACTACATACAGATGTATATAGACATATTTTAGAGTGTAGATTCACTCATTTTGCTCTGTATGTAGTTTATCGTGGAATCTCTGAAAAGACTTATATTTAGGAACAGGGAGTATAATACATTGTAAATCATACTCACCATCTTTTTTCTTCAATTATACGCCATCTATCTGAGATTGAAAATTGCATTGAACCGGCAGAAAAGGAAAGGGACACCTGCAAACGCCCTCGCCATACCAGGCCTTGAAGACCACAATAACCACTCGCCACTTGAAATGAGACCTAGATTTCGCCCAAGGAACATCGATTGAGGCAACACCTCATGCAACAGGCGTCATATTCTTCACCACCATTCTATGGTGTTGGAAAATTGGATCACATCATCGAATGTATAATAGGATATTCCCATGTTAACACCATGAATGCAAGCTTGTGGTGAATAGAAGAAGAACAAATACACTTATTGCGGAGACAAATGTTTCTTTACCCCTCATAAATGGGATCCTGAAGTACTTGCTTTATTTATGTGTACGAGTAAATTCCAAAGACTAGGGCGGTCGTGGTATTCAAGATCACCAAGATAAAAAAAACAGTTTGCTCAGCAAATACCTTTATAAGCTTTTGACAAAGGATGATGTATAGTAAACCCTTTTGCGCATCAAGTATCCAAGCTCAAATCCTTTTCCAAGGCATATAGGAAACCTGTAGACTGACATTTTTTGGCGTGTTGATCACGGTGAAGAAACATCTCTTCCGTTTTGAATCTTTTGCAAAGGAATGGCTTGGAGATACATTTTGGAGAGGATACATGGTCGGGTAACACCACTCTTCGAGAACAATATCTAGCCCTAGACCATATTGCTCATGATAAAAGTAAGTGCAGTTGTTTTGAGCACATCTTCGCCTAATATTTATTTTAAGCAGGATTTGGTCGATCTCCACCTTGTGTCAAGGCACTTCCTCTTGGGGGACTGGTTGTGATCCAACTGATACAAGGCCGGGATGAATTCCGTTGGCACCTTACATAGAATGAAACCTTTACATAAGATTGCATGTACATGGCGCTTACACACTCTGAGATTACGCAATAATGAAAAGACTTGGATGTCAAAGGTACCACTAAAAATTAAAATTTTCCTCCGATATCTTTCTCGAGGAGTGATCCTAACAAAGAACAACCTCGCTCGCCACAATTGGCTAGACATTAATATTGTTATTTACGTCATCACGATGGGACTATTAAACTTTATTTTGGCAATGTGAATTTACGCATTCTATATGGTTGGTGAACCAAGTTGCCCCCAACTTACCTAGCCCCCCGCAATGTTTGGATGTTGGATGGGTGGAGTTCCACAAAAGTTCTGCGTGTCTATTAGGGTGGGAGTGCCAACCCTGATTTGCTATTTGAGTTTTAGCGGTAAAAATTCCCCTCCCCTTAGGTTAATTTTCGGTTTACACACTAGCTCCGGTTGTGATGTTCTCTGGGGTGTTGTTTACAATGATGTCTGTGCGTGCGGGTCGGAGCATGTGAGCAAAGTGTTGTTACCCAACATTGTTGGTGGCATGGTCTTGGGATAGGTCTCCCACACTCTACGCCGTAGGTTTAGTTTTGCTTGCAATGGCTGTGCTCATTTGGGTTTGACTCTGTGGATCTTGGTTGTGTAGAGGCTGGCGTGTACTTATTATGTTTTCTATTCTCTTGATGCCACATTTTAAGTTAATAAAATACGCCTTTTATCAAAAAATGAGTGATTAAGGGAAAATCAGGATATCATTGAGACCAGGCCTCATGTTTATTTTGTAGTGCGGATTCAGCTGCTTGGTTTGGTTTCACTATATTTGGTATGCCAATTATTTAGATGCATCATAAGAGTTATTTTAGGATTTTTGCAATATCATATTTTTTGTATTTTTGTTACGGGATTGCTAAATCTCAGTCGACTGAGACTTAACCAAGTCTCAATCAATGCCATATTCATTTACATGAAGATCCGTTTAAAATTTTCTTTTTAGTCTTTTTTTCTTTTTTACTCCCTCCGTCTTAAAATAAGTGATACATGTTATGTCACTTGACTTAGACTTGATTAAGTCTCGATCGACTGAGACCTAGACACTCCTTTTTGTTAGCATAATTGTACGTAAAGTAACCGATGAAGTTGTTTTGGGTTGTGCCCATGCCCAACGACAACGAAATGTATTCATGAACATAGAGACAACAGTAAACAGAAGATGCATAATACTATATCACTCGAAGAGGATAAGTCTTACATGTCGTAATGCATGTCACCCAGCATGATGATGGATGCAAAACTGCTAATTAGGGGAGAGACTACCGCACCCCTCTTTGGCTGTAATAAGTATCAAGCCGACTGACTTGATCAAACCTTCAGCTCTTATTTTGCCGTAGTAACTTTTTTTTTGGAAAAGGGAGTACCCAGCCTCTGCATCACAATGCACAAAGCCATTTTTACCGTAGTAACTGAAGACAGCTTATTATACTAGAAGAACCAAATGCAGCATCCCCAGCACCAACTAAGATTAATTAGTTAATCAAGCTAGGTCCACCCTCAAGCTTAATTAACTAACCAATTAGTTAAGGTGGGTGATGCATGAAATGAGATCACTTGCATGTGGCGACGAGGACCCTCCTGGGCGCCAGCGACGGCCGGCGGCCGTGGAGCGTTGCGAGGTTGTCGAGGATGAGCACGTCGCCCTTCTCCCACCGGAACTGGATGCTCTCCTCCTCGATGATCTCGCCGCACCGGCGCACGAAGTCCGCCGGTATCTCGGAGCCGTCGGCGAACGTGGCGGAGCTGAGCTCCTTGCCGTGCATCCCCACCACCGTGTTGAACCACATCCGGCGGCCCTTCCGGCCCGGGAACACCCGCGTCAGCTGCCTCGGCCCGAGAATGGTCCTCACGCCGCCTTCCTCCGGCAGCCACTCCACGTCCATCCCCAGCGCGCGGGCTCTCTGCTCCGCCACGGCCTTGTCGGTGGTGGCGAAGGCGTCCTCCCACCCTCGCCCCCGCATGGACTTGGTGTCGTCCTTGCTCAGCGCGGTGAAGGTGTAGCGGAGCCCCTTGGCGTCCAGCTCCTCCACCATGTCCGGGAACTCCTGCAGCGCGCGCTCCGTCACCCGGAAGCTCGGCACGAACGGCGTCTCCCCGCCCTCCGGCGGTGGCACCTCGCAGAACAGGATCACCTTCCCCGGGAACTCCTTGATCTGCACGTCAATTCGTCACACAACAACACAGCGGCAATGGCGACGTCGCCGTCCGTCCATCAATCAATGGCGAACGAGCGATGGAAGCAAGCAAGATCGAGGTGCAGGAGTACTTACGAGGACCATCTCGTGGTGGTAGTAGATGAACTCCTCGAGGGGGCCCTCGTTGGCGGTCCAGATGCGGCCGTGGACGTGGGTGCGCGGGGCGGGGCCGACGTACCGGATGTCCGGCCACCCGAGCGCGTCCACGATGGCGTCGAACTCCACGGCGTCGCGCACGCCGAAGCCGCGCAGCAGCACGCCGCTGTTGGCCACCACCTTCTCCTCCACCCACTCCCGGTTGGCCACCAGGGCCGCCACCAGCGCCTTGTGGTCGTGGCCGCTCACCTCCTCGCTGCCCGGCGTCAGGACCAGTGGCACCTGCTCGCCGTCGATCTCCACCTGGCCCTTGCACTCGCCCAGGCCGAAGAAGCCGTCGCGCGAGGCGGCGACAACAGCTGCAGCTTCTCCCATGGCGCCGGCCTAGCTTCTAAGCTCCGATGCGTGGATTGATACTTGGTACTTGGTAGTGCGTGCCTGACTGACTGTGAATACAATGGATATTTATACAGCGATACGGTGACAGTTCGGAGGTGACCCCTAACAAGGTCTGTGATGGAAACCATGCAACTCTTTTGACCTCTGTGATGCTTGGTTACCGTGGGAGACACAAACAAGCTCATCAATCAACAACACGACAGTAAATATTCACGAAAGTTCCGTTTTCCTTTTGTCCGGATCGAGCACTGAGAAATGCGCCGCTGCTATTGACCGGGCGGACCGAGTGCGCGCGCTGCCATGTCGGGGTGACGCCCTGGCTGGCGTCCTTTGCATTGCATCGTGGGCGCCTCGCGCCATAGCGCAGTCCAAACTGACGGATCGATCGGAGTTCGGAGCCTTCAAAAACAGTAAAAACAAAAAATCCTAATCGAAGAGACAGTAAAACTGAGCCACGTAGGACCTACAGCCATTGACGTCATCAATCATCACATAAGCGGTCAATAATGTTAAAAATCCGACGTCAGGTTTTTTAGCTTGACAAATTGAACGTTTCTTATGACAATTTAGGTGTGCCGAGGATGCAATTTTTTTATCAAGTATGGCAAATTCTGACAAAAAACTGAAGTGTCATGCCTGCTAAAGGAACATGCCCCTCGTGAAAACTAAATTTGCTATAAAAATGTTTGATTTCCATGCTGAGCATCAGGGGTTGTTTTGTAGCGAAGTCGGATGCTCCACACCCTCTAGTCCTTCCATCCGGTGTCTGACTGAAAACACAGATTTTTTATACTTGGGGCCCAGTTTTGTCAATATTCTTCAAAATTACGGGCCATGGCTCAATTTTGTCTCATCGTGGCTCCGCCCTTACCATTCACCGTCACCGAGACGGAACCTTCTATTTAGCACGTAGCGTGCTGGACAACGAGCAAACGCGTAGGTTGGCGCATGCTATTGGGCAGTCCCACTTACCCAATATTCTTATATTTTTTCCGGCACGAAGCAGACTACACCGATTTATTAATTTCACAAAAAAAACTAAAGTGGTTTTGAGCCAGTTTTTCCTAAAACAACAGTACTGCAACAATTTAAAAACATTCATGGTTTTCTAAAATTCTTCACAAATTTTAAAAAAGTTCACACACTAAAAAATGCTTGCAAATTCAGAAAAAATATCAATTTTAAAAAACTGTGCAAGAATTTTAGAAACAAAACAGAATTTCATAAAATATCCACCAATTCAAAAAATGCTCATCAATTCAAAAAAAAAATCCATACATTTCACAAATATGTTCTCCAATTCAAACATATATGTTCAAGAGTTACAAAAACTGTATCAAAATTTCAAAATATGTTCTATGATTCAAAAAATAAGAATTTGCGAAATTCTTCATTGATTCAATAAATGATCACAAATTCATAAAATGCTCATGAATTACAAAAGAATTGTTCCCAATTTAAAAAAATGTTTGTATTTTCAAAAAACAAATCTAATACTCCAAAATTATTTCCAAATTTCAAGTAAACGGGAAAATTAAAATGGAAAAGAAAAGTCAAAAAATAGGGCTGATAATAGTAATAAAGAAAGCACATTAAAAATAAAAACAGTGTTTAGGGGGGGTGAATAAGGCTAGTAGATTGGCATGCATTATTAAAAATAAATTCAAGAACAAAATTGAGAATTGAGAAATGGGAATATTTTAAAATTTTCCTAGTTTTTAGAAAACATAAACATTTTTTGAAATTCCAACACTTTTCGAAAATACAACACTTTTTAAATTTAAGAACAAAATTTTGAAAACGGGAACAATTTTTGGAAAACACGCATTTTTTCTTAAATTCCCAAATATTTTTCAGAAGCACAAACAAGTTTTGAAATTACTGTACATTCATCGTAAACATGAACAATTTATGAATTTATGAAAAAAATTTGAAAACATAACATTTTTGGAAAATACTAAACTATTTGTGAAAAAAGTTTTTTAATCCGAACATTTCGCAGAAAAAAGATAACACTTTTGAAATTTTGAAAATATATCTGAAATTCCAGAAAATTGTTGGAAATTGAAAAATGACAGAAAAAACATTCAAATATCGGTTTAGTTTCCTTCTAGAAGGTTACCAAAACTAGTAAAACCGGATTGGAACCTTCAAGAAGGTTCCCAAAACCAGAACGACAAATTTGGTCATAATGCTAAAATGGTCAGCCTATTCCCGAAACCAGAATGACAAATGTTTTGGGTTTTATTTGTTCCTTTTCCGTTTTTTCGGCTTTCTGACTGGTT
>NC_041382.1:614249105-614283575 GCF_002162155.2 Triticum dicoccoides | reverse complement strand
CATTACGAATGCGTGGCGTCAGAAATGCTCTATCCCGTGTTTGTGGGATGGAGACGTCTCCTTGAGCAGTTAGGGCAGATCATGTCGCACATTTACTCCTTCTATAAGGAGCTCATCAAGGTGGAACCCCGATCTAGGGTTTCTCTGGCAGAGGATTTGTTGGAGAGCAGAGGCCAATGTCTCGGCCATTGAGAATGGCGAGCTAACTTTTCCATTCTTGCCAAAGGAGGAAGGTCGGGAGATTGTTGTGATGGAGGCTAGTTCGTCCCCTAGCTCTAATGGCCTTCTGGGGGCCTCCTTCCAGAATTTCTTGTTACTACAAGTCTACAACCAAACATGTTATATTATGGACGGATGGAGTTCATTACATGATTCGTCCATGTCAGTTGTTGCGAACCAAACATAGAAGACACCTCATGGATTAGGTGTATTACTGGAATGTGTTCAGATGCCCCTTCCTGATTATTCCTAATTGTTATATTCTTTAGCTATTAAGAATTTCAGAATGGCTATGATTCTCTTTTTCTTTTGTGTATGAATATGGAGATTAACATTAAAGTTGCTCCAGGATCTCATGCTACTGCGAATAAGCCTAATAGATTGGCATGCATTATGTCTACAGCTTTACATTAAGTTCAGTATTATGCGGTACATGAGTTCGTGAGTTAATTGCATAATGAAAAAAAAAACTTGAACTTAGCCTCATCCGAATAATTCTGTACATGTTATATTTTCCTTTTTGCTCTCGGTTGTAGCAAGTTCCTTTGTGATGGTTTTTCTTTTCGGTGGTCGGACTTGCTTACCATGTATAATCGCCTTCTTTTATTCCTTCGGCTCCACATTACAACTCTAAAATTTACTGAAAACAAAAATTGGTAACATCAGCCAACTACGAATTAGTATTACACTGAAGTTGCAGCATCAGATTGTTCTGCGAGTAGTCTTGGCATCAAGGGCATATCAATCTCCTGTAGAACCTCGAGAACCCGACCGATCAAACTGATTTGTTTCCACTTCACCCATAGTAGACATACTTTTGCACAGCTTCAATAACTAAACGTTTGAGGTTCTGGCATTTTCCAAACATGTTTGACATGCTCCAATTTTCTTTCTTTCCCTGCAACGAACAGACGCTATAGAGCTATGGCTGGGATCTTGCCGGCTGCCATGGTGGTATCTCAATGTTGGCGAAACCGACCGCCTACATTGGCAAATCGTTCAACATGGACGGCTGCAACATCAGGGAAGCCATCCTCAGTTCCACTGGACTATGTATAAGTACCAGCAAATGGACCAGGATTCCGTACTTTTGCAGGTTCAGTTTTGCACCCGAGAGCGGCGAACTCGACCGGGCAATGGACTGCAGAATTCAGTTCAGGGGCTTGGTTCTCGGAGGCAATGTTCAGATGAGTGGTAGTGGTAACTAGGGTTAAGTGAGTCGTCATCATGTAAAAAAACCCTGAAGAAATGTAATAACTTTCTACATTTTGTCTGCCTTGTTAATTCAAAAAGGAAATGGAATTTTTCCTAATTTAATATTGGAGAGTGCTTCTGTTCTGGAGAACAGAGCCTTTATAAGTTGTCTAAGAAGATGCATCTTTTTTTTTCCTGGTGGTTGTGAAAACTTCTTACTTGGTGTCCATTTGATGGTCAGCTTTTTTTCCATCATGGAGAACTATTTTGTAGGCTGTCAAATATAATCGTCTCTGTAGTAGTGAATAAGCAGCTTACAAGTGACACATCTCTAAGATGAAGTAATTATCGGGAGTATCTTTCTCTCTTAACAAAGTAGTGGCATTTATTTCGCTACAATGCTTGCTCTATACCATATACAGTATAAGATAAGTAAATAACAGACGATTTGGAGACCGCTAGCTCGCCTCCTTCTTTTATTCCTTGTTCTCCACATTACAACTTAAAAAAAAGTACAAACTCTCTTTATTATTATTACATTGAAGTTGCAGCATCAGATTGTTCCATCATAGCTGCAAGGAGTCTTGGCATTGGGGGTATATCAATCTCCTGTAGACCCTCGAGAACACGAACCACTTCACTCATAGTCGGCCGATCAAACTCACTATCTTGGATGCACCAAGATGCAACTTTGCAAACCCTTTCAGCCTCTTCCAAATTGAAGTCACCATGCAATTGTGTATCCATTAAACTCTTCACATCTCCCTCGTGAAGCTTCTTGATGGCTTGCACAGGGAAATATTCGTGATGTTGGTAACTGTTGCTGCTGCTCTCAGTGCTGTGTGATATTTCCGGTGAGGAATTCCTCCTTCCTGATATAATTTCTAGCAGTACCATGCCGAAGCCATAAACGTCGACTTTCGGTGTGATCGCCACTCCGCTAAGCCACTCTGGGGCAAGATAACCTATCGTTCCTCTGAATGAAGTCAGAATTCGGCTGAAATCCCTCCCCACAAATGCTGCCAATCCAAAGTCTGCGACTTTAGGAACAAATGCTGCATCCACAAGTATGTTCTCTGGCTTAATATCGCAGTGTATGATGCACTCGTGACAACTCTGATGCAAGTAGGACAATCCTCTGGCAATTCCTAGGGATATCTGATATCTGGTGTTCCAGTTTAGCACAACAGCATCAACATTATTGCTCTTCTTAAACAGATGACCATCAAGAGAACCATTTAACATGTGCTCATACACAAGTAATCTGTGATCACCTTCGCAGCAGAAACCAACCAATTTTACTAGGTTGATATGTTGGATCAGTCCAATTGAGCTCACCTCGGCCCTGAACTGCTTCTCTCCTTGACGGGCACCATCAAGCCTTTTCACTGCTACAGTAGTCTTTGAGTCACTTAACACCCCCTTGTATACAGAACCAAAACCTCCACCACCAAGCTTGTCAGAGAAGTTTTTAGTAGCACGAACTAAATCAGTATATCTGAAGGCTATAATCCCGCCAACACTGCCTTGATTGTCATAGTATGATGAAAGAAAACCACACCACTTAAATCTGTTCCTCCAAATCAGTAACAGAAACATGAGCATGAGTAACCCAAAACCAATAATGCTTGCAGCGGTAACAACTCCAACGTTTGGTTTTCTTTTGTTTTTCCTCAAACTTGGCATGAAATCTTTGGCAGCAAGACGGAGATAAAGAACATCTTTAGAAGTGTATTCAATGCCATCACTAAGAGTTACACTAAGCAACTCCCCATTCCAGACAGAGCATTTGCTATCATTATAGGAATAAGCAGTGCAGGAGCAGGAACCGAGACAAGTTTCTTCGCATTCGCTCTGAGTGGTGGCAACGGCTATGATTTGTGGGCTGTAGGGCAATGTAACTTGAGCAATGGGCTGGAACATGTCTGTTGAACTTGTGATGTTTTTGTCACTAGTGCAATGTAAAGGTGTATTTCTGATGCATCCTCCTGTTCGATCTTGAAACTTCCAATCCTGCGGCGACTTCTGAGAGAAGCTCTCCATGCAGTCACATGATGGATTTGGATTGCCTCTGCACACTGTAAAAGGTCCACAGGCAGCAGGCGCGTTGCAGGGATCGTCAGGTTGGGCATATATGATTTGCCAAGACTGATTAGCTTGCGACCAGTGATTCAGCTTTATCTGACCAGACATGTCTAGTGAGACAAATACAGAAGGCGATGGTTCATTATGTGAAGTGTACATGTAGTACTCCTCTTGGTCATTATCAACATATACTAGGTTATATAAGCCTTTGGTCAGAGGATTGGAATCAAGCAGTGAGTTGAGTACTCGCACAAGATTGAATGATGATGTTGTGGAGGATGCATACTGCCAATACACTACAGATGGGTTGTTGCGGCGACTGAGGACAAGCCCCCTGGTGTCTTCTAATTCAATGCTGTATGAGCCGAGCCCCGGATCAATGAGGCTCTTCTTTGAGATGGGTTGGCGAGTGAAACTAATGACCTTGTTTCGGCCTAACTTGGCACCAGCAAGCACAACATCTGTTGGGTAGTCGAAGCTCTGCCATGCCAGTAGGTCAGATGACCGGCTCTCTTTGAGGACAAGGTTTCCACTGTTCAAGAGAACGGCAGAACTAGTGGCTTTGATGCTGCTGTGTGTCCTATTATTGACAATGTGAGTGGACCAAACAATGGATTCATTGTTGGCGGCATGGTTTACTATGACAAGATTGCCATCTCTTGATATCTTGAGCTGTGTTAGGTTGACATTGGGGTTGGTGATGGGCTGATCCCTATTAGCAATCCATACGGTTGTGAGAACTGGGATCTTATTGAACCATATGCCAAGGTACCACAAGCTGGGGCTGGGAGATGTGGTGTTGTGGGATGACTTACTGATGGTGCTTGCTGGATGGAACTGGAAGAAGCCAAGCGCGAACTTGCCGTTTCTCGAGACAAGCTTGTCAGCGAAGGCCAGGTTTTGGCCTGCCATGAGAGTGTCATTGCTTGCAGTTGCAGAGGAGGAGCACCAAGGAGTAGTGTGCACGAAGAGAAGCCAGAGTGATAATATGTAGAGGGGAGGCATGGAGAAGAATGTGAATGCTCTCTGCTCTGCTATTCAGAGGAGGCAGAGAATGTGTATATATAGACAGAATGGGAGAGGCTGAGCCTAACAAGTAGTTAAGGATGCATGCATGTTCCGCTAACTGACCAGAGAATTCACTACAATCCACTTTGGACAAATTATTCAGAGACGGACAGCGCTAGCTACTAGCTATTTACCCACTTGGGCTGCAACTTGAACTCAAAGTTAGTACAGTATTAACATAAAAAGCAAGTGCTAGATTAGCTTATCAAGAAGGAGGACCTTGAATGAAGCTTCCACCAAGCGGGCTGCATAGAACCACCATGGACGACCAGGCTTCCACCAGGTCAAGGTCAAGTCAATCATGAGGCTTCCACCAGGCTTACCAAACAGATCCTTCAGTATTTTAGTTATATCAGGCATGTGCTAACCAACAGACAATTTTTTTAAATCCATCCTGCAAATCTTTGCTTCAATGAATATCAACACAAAAGACCAACAAAAATGAGACCACAGACGCAAACTTAAAACACATAAGAGAGCACCTGGAAAAGGAACACAAATTAACCACAAGGGACGGTGGTAGTACTGTCAATATCCTTTTTTACTAACCAACCCACAAAGATAAATGTTTTTGATTTAGATAATGATAAAGATAAACGTTTGTGTTACAAATACAAATTCAACGGATATGAACACAAAGTCACCATGCGTAAGTGTGACCAGCGAAAGAAAAAACAACAAATGTTGTAAACTAAAGTTGGCAACTTAAAACACATACTTGGCAGAAAAAAAGGGTAACTTATAACACATAACAAAGAGCTAGGGGGAAAAAGCAGAAATTAACCAAAGGGGCGGCAGTATTGGCAATATCTCTGAACTGAAATTCAACTAATACATATACAAACCATCCCAGGCTCATTGGACCAAGGTCCTGTTTGGTATAGACTCGTCAATTCCTCTCGTTTGATCGCTCACACGCTTACTGGAAGCAGTCAATTCTCTGCATCACATTTGAGTGCTAATCTACAGAACATAAGATGACTGACGGGGGGAAGTCAAGATTGGTGACTACAGCGGTACTAGCTACGTACCCACTTGGCATGGCAACTTGAGATGGGCAGCTGTACACCCATTCGGTGCTATCTATCTCTCTATATATAATGGAGCTTCCACCAAGTGGCTGCATGGAGCCAGCCATGGTCACAGTCAAGTCGATCATGAGGTTTCCACCAAGCTTACCAGGCAGATCTTTCAATATTCTAGTGCTATATGGCAAGTGGTACCTTGCCATACAATTTTTAAAATCCAACCCCCGAATATTTGCTACAATGAATATATTACAAATGCAAATTCAACAGATATCAATGCAAAAGACTAACCAAAACTCCCCAAAAAAAAGGCGACCAGACAGAATTATAATAAAAAGTTGGAAGCTAAAGTTGGCAAACTTAAAACATACAAGAGACGGTGGCTGTAGTGCCAACATCAGAGTACCAGACTCACGTCTGCAGGACTGAATTTCAACTTATACTTGACAAGCTATGGGACCGTGTGTCCCAGGCTCATTGGACCAAGGTCTCTTCAGTTTCAATATGAGTTCATTGAACTATCTACTCCGTCACTCTCATTTGGTTGATCACACGCCTATTGTGAAGCCAGTCGATTCTCTGCGTCATGCTTGTAAGGGCAATGGTAGCTAATTCTACAGAATGTCAGATAGAAAGCTACTTACTCAGGAACCTAACTGCCAAACTTTTTCCCTTATAGCATTTCCAAGTTTAGGATAAAGGAAATAATGCATAGCACTCCTAGAGTAGAATAGGCTGCCTATTCTACATTGGCAGAATAAGAAAATAGCAACAGACATAATTAGGCACAGTCTGAAAACAATTATTTAATCTACACCTGGCATCTTGACTAAGCATGCTAATAGTAACCTATCCACGGTAATTAGAAGTTCTGAAGTTACCATCCCATGTCTATAAAAAAACACCTGAACTATCACCTAGATGTTTTTATTGGGGATGATTCGCTGCAGCTTTTGTTCTAGGCAATTTGGTATGAATGCATAAGCATAGTGCAATTCAGTACCTTGAAAAGCATGTGCTTCATGCCCACTTCCAGATGCCTATGCTTTCAAAGGAAAACACCTAAACACAGAGCATAAATTCATCAAAGCATTTCCAAACAGTAGAATTTTTATTAAAAAAATGTGGCAATCAGAATAGAAACAGTTCTTTGCTGCTTGGTGGGGAATCTATAACAAATTTATGAAATGCATATAATAACCTCACAATTAGACATTGGAGCAAATCATTCTAAAGAAAGAAAGATGCACGCTTGTCAATGAGAGACCTGACATTGTCAAGTGGGCGAAAGCAGGGACGGTCTGATTGGTGGCGCTTCTTCTGGTGGTGCCTAGCGCTTAGGAGTGTAGCGTTGTAATTTTTGGGTGTTGCCCTTTATAGGGCATGTACATAACTTTTTCTACTGACAATGCATCATGACACAAAACTTTTGCATTTTCATGAAAAAAAACACTTCGAAGTTTAGGATAGAGCAAATAAAGCATAGCACCCATAGATAAGAATAGGCTGCCTCTTTTACACTGGTAGAATAACAAAAGGCCTCTGATAGAAATTTGGATATACCAAGCGATTATACAGTATATGCGGTCTCTTGATTAGGTACAGTTTGAAATCAATTATATAATTTTCTAGAAAAAATTTTATTTAAACTATAGCTGGCATCTTGCCTAAGCAAGCTATTAGTAACCTGTCCCTGCATTGTAATTAGAAGTTCTGAAGTTACCATCCCAAGTCTGAAAAGAACACCTCAACTTTCACCTAGATGTTTTTATTGAGGATGACTGGCTGCGCTTTTGCTCTCGGCAATTTAATATGAGCAGGCAAAAACAGTGCAGTGCAGTGCCTTGAATAGCCTGTGCTTCATGCTCCTTTCCAGATATGCAAATACTAAACGCGGCACATATATTCATCAAAACATTTGCAAACTATACAAAAGGAGAAAAAATTGCGGCAATCAGAAGAGAAACAGTTGTTTGTGCTGGTGGGGAATCTTTAACAAATTTGCAAAATTTAGGAGGCTTAAAACCAAAGGTGTTGTCCAGTAGGAGGATGCTTCTTCATTGCTTTGTCACCATGGACTGAATGTCACTTGTTATGCTCTCTCTAGCAGGGTTATGAACCTTACTGTCATCTGCGGTTGCTTTCATCTAGGGGACTGAATGTAATAGCCTCATGACCTTGGAGCAAAATCATTCTACAGAAATAAATAATAGTGCAATCACATTCCTTGTCTTACATAGTATGGTGTATATGAAATAAGAATTCTATCATCACTATAATCTCCAAGAAACTCAAAAGGCAATCATATCCTCAAGAGAGATGGCGATGGCAGAAAGTTCAGCAGACATTAAGTGAGTTTATATGTAGCAATAGTCAACATATTACATACCGTCATGTCACCTTTGACCGTCTTCAAACCTGGATTCCTTCATTTGTACCCATATTTTCCTTCGCATCCATGCCGCACTGGAGCCTGCCGCAATTTTGTCGCGCAGGTGTAGGGTCAGGCCACTCGGTTTTGTACCAGAACACCACACCATCGAGTGAGCATGAGGGATGACCAGGCCATGCGTACTCTTGATCAAGAATGGGTTGTGGCATACATGTACATTGACATCTTCCTTCGATTTAAAGATAGGTATCAAACTATCCCATCAACAAAACATACACATATTTCTAGGTCTGCCATACTTTGCTACAACGCTTGATTACATACGGCACTAAATAAGAGATAATTTAATTAGCATACCAGCTTTGCCTTCCTTTATTCCTTCCGCTCAACATTACTAAAACTCTAAAACTTGCTGAAATTAACAGATATTATTAGCATCGACTGCTAGTTATTATTACACTCAAGTTGCAGCACCAGGTTGTGCCGTTATAGCTGCAAGTAGTCTTGGCATCGGGGGCACATCAATCTCCTGTAGACCCTCGAGAACCCGGACCACTTCACCCATCGTTGGCCGATCAAACTCATTATCTTGGATACACCAACCTGCAACTTTGCAAACCCTTTCAGCCTCTTCCAAATTGAAGTCACCATGCAACCGTGGATCCACCAAACTCTTCACATCTCCCCCATGAAGCATGCTGATGGCTTGCACCGAGAAATATTCAACATGGTAACTGCCGCTGCTGCTAGTGTTGTATATTTCAGGTGAATTCCTCCTTCCCGATAAGATCTCCAGCAGGACCATGCCAAAGCCATAAACATCAACTTTTGGTGTAATAGCAACTCCGGTAAGCCACTCTGGGGCAAGATAGCCTGCAGTTCCTCTGAATGTAGTTAGAATTCGGCTAAAATCCCTTCCTACAAACGCTGCCAGCCCAAAGTCTGCAACTTTAGGAACAAATGATGTGTCCACAAGTATGTTTTCTGGTTTAACATCACAGTGTATGATGCATTCATGGCAACTCTGATGCAAGTAGGACAACCCTCTGGCAACTCCTAGGGTTATCTGATATCTGCTGTTCCAGCTTAGGACAGCAGCATCAGCATTATTGCTCTTCTTAAATAGATGACCATCAAGAGACCCATTTAACATGTGTTCGTATACAAGTAATCTGTGATCACCTTCGCAGCAGAAACCAATCAATTTGACAAGGTTGATATGTTGGATCAGTCCAATTGAGCTCACCTCGGCCCTGAATTGCTTCTCTCCTTGCTGAGCACCATCAAGCTTTTTCACTGCTATAGTAGTCTTCGAGTCACTTAACACTCCCTTGTATACAGAACCAAAACCACCTCCTCCAAGCTTTTCTGAGAAGTTTTTAGTAGCATGAACTAATTTGGTGTATCTGAAGGCTATAATCCCACCAGCACTACCTTGATTGTCGAATAAAGGGGAACCACACCACTTGATTTTGTTCCTCCAAATAAGTAAGAACACCATGAGCATTAGTAACCCAAAACCATTGTTGAGGAAATCGTTAACTGGTAGCTGCTCGGTCGGCTGGTGAGTAGGGGATTAATAGGCTAATCGGCAAGTTAATCGGCCATTTAATCAATTAATCGGACGATTTATCGGGTAATCGGCTACTCGGGGACCCTATGAGTAGGGATTAATCGACAAGATAACTGGTTAATCGGATGAATTCTTGAACAGGGCCCAAAACCAAAAATGCTTGCAGCAGTGACCACTCCAACGTTTGGTTTTCTTTTGTTTTTTCTCAAACTTGGCAGCAAATCTTTGGCGGCAAGGCGAAGGTAAAGAACATCTTCAGAAGTATTATCAATGCCATCATTCAGATTTACACTAAGCAATTCCCCATGCCAGACAGAGCATCTGCTACTGTTATAGGAATAAGCAGTGCAGGAGCAGGAACTGAGACAAGCTTCTTCGCATTCGCTCTGTGTGTTAGCAATGTCTATGCTTTGTGGGTTGTAGGGCAATGTAACTTGAGCAATGGAGTGGAACATGTCTGTTGAACTTGTGATGTTTTTGTTGTCACTACTAGTGTTGCAGTGTAATGGTGTATTTCTGATGCATCCTCCTGTTCGATCATTAAACTCCCAATCCAGAGGTGACTTCTGAGAGAAGTTCATCATACAATCACAGAATGGCTGTGCAATGCCGTTGCAGACTGTGAAAGGTCCACAGGTAGCAGCTGGAGTGCAGGGATCGGCAGGCTGGGTATATATAATTTGCCAAGACTGGTTGGCTTGTGACCAAACATTCAGCTTTATCAGACCAGAGATGTCTAGTGAGACAAATGTGGGAGATGATTCATCCGGTGAAGTGTACGTGTAGTACTCCTCTTGGTTGTTATCAACATATGTTGTGTTAATCAAACCTTTGGTCCGTGGATCCAAATCCAGAATGGAATTGAGTATTGGTATAAGACTCAACGATGATGTTTTGGAGGATGCCCAATGCCAATACACTACCAAGGGGTTGCGGCGCTTGAGGACGATCCCCTTGGTTTCTTCTAGTTCAATGCTGTATGAGCCAAGACCCGGCTCAATGAGGCTCTTCTTTGAGATGCTCTGATGAATAAAGCCGGTGACCTTGTTCCGGCCAAACTTGGAACCAGGAAGAAAAATATCTGTTGGGTAATCAAAGCTCTGCCACAACGGTAGGTCAGATGATGATGGGCTCTCTGTGACTGTAAGGGCAAGGTTTCCACTGTTCAAGAGAACGGCAGCACCAGTGGTGGTGTTTATGCTGCTGGTTTGTGTCCTATTATTGACATTGTGAGTGGACCAAACTACGGAATCGTTGTTCGCGATGACAAGATTGCCATCGCTCGATATCTTGAGCTGTGTTAGGTTGAGGTTGGGGCCAGTGATGGGCTGGGCCCTATTAGCAACCCACACAGCAGTAAAAACTGGGATCTTGTTGAACCATATGCCAAGGTACCAGCTGGAGCTGGTGGTGTCCAGGGACTTACTGATTATGCCTGCTGCTGGCTGAAAGAAGCCGAGCGCGAACTTGCCGTTTCTTGAGACGAGCTTGCTGCCGACGGCGAGCGATTGGCCAGCCGTGAGGGTATCGCTTGCAGCTGCAGACGAAGGGCACCAATGAGGAATGTGCAAGAGGAGGAGAAGCCCGAGCGAAAATGCGTAGAGGGGAGGCATGGAGGATAGTGTGAATGTTGCTTTGCTCTGCTATTTGGAGAAGGAAGAAGAGGGTGGATATAAAGATGAAATGGAAGAGGAACAAGAGTGTGAACAAGCATGGAGGCAGGGCAAGTCAAGATTGGTGACTACTGACTAGGACAGCACTAGCTACGTATACCCACTTGGGCTGCCACTTGAGCTGGGTAGTTGCATGCCCACTTGGACTTGGGGCAATCATCTCTGTATACAATACAAGGAGCAAGGCGCTAGCAGCATTGCCATGAAAACCGTGTGCTGCCCGGCATGAGGCACACCATGGTTGACTTCCAATGAAGCTTCCACTACACTGATCGACTGGAGCCACTTCTGAGTGCTCACTGGATTCACCCCTTCATGACTGAATATGGAATCCAACTTCCCTCATAGTGCAGAAGGTCAGAAAGCAACTCAGAAACCTAACTGCAGGCAAGCTTTTCGTCTGTAGCATTTCCAAGTTCAGGGCAAAGGAAATGAAGCATACATCGGTGTACATCGGTATATATTGACAGAATAGGAAGAATGGCAACACATAAAGCAGCAAGTAATAAACAAAATCTATCCTTTTTTCAGAGAGAGAAGAAATAACAATCAACAGGCTGATGTAGAACAGGATGATATGTAAGAGCTTGAGTAGTTTAACTTTCTTTGTAGAGGAAGAGAATATAATATTGACAGAAGAGAAAGCTCACCAGCAGCAGCCATTGTTCAGCTTGTAGAACCGAATCAGGGAGGCCGCCGCCGCCGTGAACCACCGGAATGGAAGTAAATGGAGCCCGCATGACGGAGACTCGCCAGCTCGCCGTCCCGATGTCCGTTCCCTATTCCCCTCGCCGGCCTCTCGATTGTTCCGCCGCCAGCCAAGCCTGAATGCCACCGCCTGCCGTGGTGTGGCCCGTCCCCCGCCTCCACGCCTCCACTACCGACGGTTGCCACCCCCGCCCCCGCCACCCGCGTGATTCGCAGCGTCGGCGCCGCCGGCCACCGGCAGAAGGTGACGTGAGGGTGAGGTCCGGCGGCCGTCAGAGGGAGAGCGGCGGCAGACTGAGCCCCACGGTGATAAATGATTTTTACCGATTGGTTCACAGCCGTCGGATGGATGAAACTAATTAAAATTCATGTAAATGATGTGCAATACACCACTCCATTGTTTTTTTCGGGACTCCATTGTTTGTATCCCTTGCTTAAGAAAATAAGTACGGTTAGGGCATTTTCAAACCCATGCATCAAAATGTTTGTAAATGTCCATACAATATGATTCGAACCCGTTGTCTCCGCTTTGGTCGCGGTTGCCACCCACCCAGTTCCCGCCCATTTCTCGTCCATCGCCACGATGGAGCCGGAGGTATTGGTGGAGATGTTCACAGTTTCGCCAGGCCTGGAGCCGGAGGACCTATCGGTGGTGGTCACCCATCTTTTTTGTTTGAACTTTTTTATTTCATGTTTGACTTTTTCGTTGTTTTTTGAAATCGCCTCAATTTGTCAACCTCTTATTCTTATTGATCCATCTGATGCCTTTTAAGATCTGGTTTGGATAGCAGAAAAGTTCCCTATCTTTTCTTAAAGAATAATTCCGAGTTATCGAACCCATAAGAGGATGTGCACTACGACAAAGACTTTGACAAGTCTATGTTAAATCAGACCTTTAACAATTAATCTTAGAGGTGTAAACACTAAAATTAAAACATGCATGACTATGAGGTCTTACTCTCACAACCCTAGATTTATACTCGGGGTCATCATGATATTAATTTATGCATTGGAAAACACCTATTAGGATGTGCTTGCGACGCGATAATGTGAGGGATGTATCCAAAATACGTCTTGACCGGTGCGCGACCTGGATCAAGAGTCAACTGTTCAACCACATGCACTTATCGCGAACCAACCTGTGGTTAGATGGTTAGAGGGACTGTGGTATCTCCAGCCCACCAGGGTTCAAATCCTGGTGCTCGCATTTATTCCTGAATTTATTTCAGGATTTCCGGCGATGCGCATTCAGTGGGAGGAGACGTTCCCATCGACGACGAGGTGCCTACGGTGACTTCGTAAATTTTAAGATGATATACCGGCTCAGTCTTTCGAAGGCCCTCATAAGGGTAGGATGTGCGTGTGTGCGTTCATAGGGGTGAGTGTATGCGCGTGTATATGAGCGCTTGCGTCTGTACTGTGTTCAAAAAACCACATACACTTATCACCGTGCGGCATTACTTCGGTTATTAAAAATAAATTGTTTGGACAAAAGTGTTGGAAATATGCCTTAGAGGCAATAATAAATTGATTATTATTATATTTGATAATCGTTTATTATCCATGCTAGAATTGTATTGATAGGAAACTCAGATACATGTGTGGATACATAGACAACACCATGTCCCTAGTAAGCCTCTAGTTGACTAGCTCGTTGATCAATAGATGGTTAAGGTTTCCTGACCATGGACATTGGATGTCATTGATAAAGGGATCACATCATTAGGAGAATGATGTGATGGACAAGACCCAATCCTAAGCCTAGCACAAGATCATGTAGTTCGTATGCTAAAACTTTTCTAATGTCAAGTATCATTTCCTTAGACCATGAGATTGTGCAACTTCCGGATACCGTAGGAGTGCTTTGGATGTGCCAAACGTCACAACGTAACTGGGTGGCTATAAAGGTACACTACAGGTATCTCCGAAAGTGTCTGTTGGGTTGGCACGAATCGAGACTGTGATTTGTCACTCCGTGTAAACGGAGAGGTATCTCTAGGCCCACTCGATAGGACATCATCATCATGTGCACAATGTGATCAAGGAGTTGATCACGGGATGATGTGTTACGGAACGAGTAAAGAGACTTGCCGGTAATGAGATTGAACAAGGTATCGGGATACCGACGATCGAATCTCGGGCAAGTATCGTACCGCTAGACAAAAGGAATTGTATACGGGATTGATTAAGTCCATGACATCGTGGTTCATCTGATGAGATCATCGTGGAGCATGTGGGAGCCAACATGGGTATCCAGATCCTGCTGTTGGTTATTGACCAGAGAGTTATCTCGGTCATGTCTGCATGTTTCCCGAACCCGTAGGGTCTACACACTTAAGGTTCGATGACGCTAGGGTTATAGGGAATAGATATACGTGGTTACCGAATATTGTTCGGAGTCCCGGATGAGATCGCGGACATCACGAGGAGTTCCGGAATGGTCTGGAGGTAAAGATTTATATATGGGAAGTCCTGTTTTGGTCGCCAGAAAAGTTTCGGGGTTTATCAGTAACGTACCGGGACCACCGGGAGGGTCCCGGGGGTCCACCAAGTGGGGCCACAAGCCCCGGAGGGCTACATGGGCCAAGTGTGGGAGGGGACCAGCCCCAGGTGGGCTGGTGCGCCCCCACACAAGGGCCCAAGGCGCCTCCAAGAGGGAAGGGGGGCAAACCCTAGGCCAGATGGGCCCTAAGGCCCACCCCAGGTGCGCCTCCCCCTCTCCCCCTTGTGGCCGCCACCCAGATGGGATCTGGGGGCTGCCGCCACCCCTAGGGAGGGAACCCTAGGTGGGGGCGCAGCCCCTCCCCTCCCCCTATATATACTTGAGGTTTGGGCTGCCCAACACACATGAGTTCTTGACCTCTCCCTGGCGCAGCCCTACCCATCTTCCTCCTCGTCTCTCGTAGTGCTTGGCGAAGCCCTGCTGGAGTCCCGCGCTCCTCCACCACCACCACGCTGTCGTGCTGCTATTGGATGGAGTCTTCCCCAACCTCTCCTTCTCCCCTTGCTGGATCAAGGCGTAGGAGACGTCACCGGGCTATACGTGTGTTGAACATGGAGGTGATGTCCGTTCGGCACTAGGATCATCGGTGATTTGAATCACGACGAGTACGACTCCATCAACCCCGTTCACTTGAACGCTTCCGCGTAGCGATCTACAAGGGTATGTAGATGCACTCTCCTTCCCCTCGTTGCTGGTTTCTCCATAGATAGATCTTGGTGACACGTAGGAAATTTTTTGAATTTCTGCTACGTTCCCCAATAATGGCATCATGAGCCAGGTCTATGCGTAGTTTCTATGCACGAGTAGAACACAAAGTAGTTGTGGGCGTTGATTTTGTTCAATATGCTTACTGTTACTAGTCCAATCTTGATTCGGTGGCATTGTGGGATGAAGCGGCCCGGACCGACCTTACACGTACTCTTACGTGAGACTGGTTCCACCGACTGACATGCAATAGTTGCATAAGGTGGCTAGCGGGTGTCTGTCTCTCCCACTTTAGTCGGATCGGATTCGATGAAAAGGGTCCTTATGAAGGGTAAATAGCAATTGGCATATCACGTTATGGTTTTTGCGTAGGTAAGAAACGTTCTTGCTAGAAACCCATAGCAGCCACGTAAAACATGCAAACAACAATTAGAGAACGTCTAACTTGTTTTTGCACGGTATGCTATGTGATGTGATATGGCCAAGAAGAATGTGATGAATGATATGTGATGTATGAGATTGATCATGTTCTTGTAATAGGAATCGCGACTTGCATGTCGATGAGTATGAAAACCGGCAGGAGCCACAGGAGTTGTATTTATTTATTATATGACCTGCGTGTCATTGAACAACACCATGTAATTACTTTACTTTATTGCTAACCGTTAGCTGTAGTAGTAGAAGTAATAGTTGGCGAGACAACTTCATGAAAACACGATGATGGAGATCATGATGATGGAGATCATGGTGTCATGCCGGTGACAATGATGATCATGGAGCCCCGGAGATGAAGATCAAAAGGAGCAAAGTGATGATGGCCATATCATGTCACCTTTTGATTGCATGTGATGTTTATCATGTTTTTGCATCTTATTTACTTAGAACGACAGTAGTAAATAAGATGATCCCTCATTAAAATTTCAAGAAAGTGTTCCCCCTAATTGTGCACCGTTGCGAAAGTTCGTCGTTTCGAAGCACCACGTGATGATCGGGTGTGATAGATTCTTACGTTCACATACAACGGGTGTAAGCCAGATTTACACACGCGAAACACTTAGGTTGACTTGATGAGCCTAGCATGTACAGACATGGCCTCGAAACACAAGAGACCGAAAGGTCGAGCATGAGTCGTATAGAAGATACGATCAACATGAAGATGTTCACCGATGTTGACTAGTCCGTCTCACGTGATGATCGGACACGGCCTAGTTGACTCGGATCATGTAATCACTTAGATGACTAGAGGGATGTCTATCTGAGTGGGAGTTCATAAGATGAACTTGTTTATCCTGAACATAGTCAAAAGGATTTTGCAAATTATGTCGTAGCTCGCGCTTTAGTTCTACTGTTTAGATATGTTCCTAGAGAAAAATTAGTTGAAAGTTGATAGTAGCAATTATGCAGACAGTAAAAGGCTTATGTCCTTAATGCACCGCTCAGTGTGCTGAACCTCGAACGTCGTCTGTGGATGTTGCGAACATCTGACATACACATTTTGATAACTACGTGATAGTTCAGTTAAACGGTTTAGAGTTGAGGCACCGAAGACATTTTAAAACGTCGCGAAACATATGAGATGTTTCGAGGGATGAAATTGGGATTTCAGGCTCGTGCCCACGTCAAAAGGTATAAGACCTCCGACGATTTTCTTAGCCTGCAAACTAAGGGAGAAAAGCTCAATTGTTGAGCTTGTGCTCAGATTGTCTGAGTACAACAATCGCTTGAATCAAGTGGGAGTTGATCTTCCAGATGAAATAGTGATAGTTCTCCGAAGTCATTACCACCAAGCTGCTAGAGCTTCGTGATGAACTATAATATATCAGGGACATATATGATGATCCTTGAGATATTCGCGATGTTTAACACCACAAAAGTAGAAATCAAGAAGGAGCATCAATTGTTGATGGTTGGTGAAACCACTAGTTTCAAGAAGGGCAAGGGCAAGAAGGGATACTTCATGAAACGGCAAATCAGCCGCTGTTCTAGTGAAGAAACCCAAAGTTGAACCCAAGCCCGAGACTAAATGCTTCTATAATAAGGGGAACAGTCACTGAAGCAGAACCACCCTAGATACTTGGTAGATGAGAAGGCTGGCAAGGTCGACAGAAGTATATTGGATATGCATTATAATGTGTACTTTACTAGTACTCCTGGTAGCACCAGGGTATTGGATACCGGTTCGGCTGCTAAGTGTTAGTAACTCAAAACAAAAGGCTACGGAATAAACGGAGACTAGCTAAAAGGTGAGATGACGATATGTGTTGGAAGTATTTCCAAGGTTGATCAAATATCGTACGCTCCCTCTACCATCAAGATTGGTATTAAAACCTAAATAATTGTTATTTGGTGTTTGCGTTGAGCATAGACATGATTGGATTACGTCTATCGCAATACAGTTATTCATTTAAGGAGAATAATGGTTACTATGTTTATTTGAATAATACCTTCAATGGTCTTACACCTAAAATGAATGGTTTATTGAATCTCGATCGTAGTGATACACATGTTCATGTCAAAAGATATAAGATAATAATTATAGTACCACCTACTTGTGGCACTGCCACTTAAGTCATATCGGTATAAAACGCATGAAGAAGCTCCATATTGATGGATCTTTGGACTCACTCTTTTTTGAAAGGATTGAGACATGCGAACCATGTTTGTTGGTAGATATGCATGAAGAAACTCTATACAGATGGATCGTTTGGACTCACTTGATTTTGAATCACTTGAGACATGCAAATCATACCACATGGGCAAGATGACTGAAAGCCTCGTTTTCAGTAAAATGGAACAAGAAAGCAACTTGTTGGAAGTAATACATCTTGATGTGCGCAGTCCAATGAGTGCTGAGGCATGTAGTGGATATCGTTATGTTCTTACTTCACAGATGATTTGAGTAGATACTGAGTATATTTACTTGATGAAACATAAGTCTGAATTATTGAAAGGTTCAAGTAATTTCAGAGTGAAGTTGAACATCGTCGTGACAAGAGGATAAAATGTCTATGATATGATCGTAGAGATGAATATCTGAATTACGAGTTTGGCACAGAATTAAGACATTGTGGAAATTGTTTCACAACCAATACAGCCAGGAACACCATGGTGTGATGGTGTGTCCGTACATCATAACTACACCCTATTGGATACGATGCATACCATGATGTCTCTTATCGAATTACCACAATAGTTTATGGGTTAGGCATTAGAGACAACCACATTCACTTTAAAAAGGGCACCACGTAATTCCGATGAGATGACACCGTATGAACTATGGTTTAGAGAAACCTAAGCTGTCATTTCTTAAAAGTTTGGGCTGCGACGCTTATGTGAAAAAGTTTCAGGCTGATAAGCTCAAACCCAAAGCGGATAAATGCATCTTCATAGGACACCCAAAACAGTTGGGTATACCTCCCGTCTCAGATTCGAAAGCAATACGGGATTGTTTCTAGAATCGGGTCCTTTCTCGAGGAAAAGTTTCTCTCGAAAGAATTGAGTGGGAGGATGGTGGAGACTTGATGAGGTTATTGAACCGTCTCTTCAACTAGTGTGTGGCAGGGCACAGGAAGTTGTTCCTGTGGCACCTACACCAATTGAAGTGGAAGCTTATGATAGTGATCATGAAACTTCAGATCAAGTCACTACCAAACCTCGTAGGATGACAAGGATGCGTACTACTTCAGAGTGGTACGTAATCCTGTCTTGGAAGTCATGTTGCTAGACAAACAATGAACCTACGAGCTATGTAGAAGCGATGGTGGGCCTGGATTCCAAAATGGCTCGAGGCCATATAATCCGAGAGAGGATCCATATATGAAAACAAAGTGTAGACTTTGGCGGAAAGGCTCGATGGTCGTAAGGCTGTTGAGTACAGATGGATTTTTAAAAGGAAGACGGACAATGATGGCAAGTATCATCATTAAGAAAGCTCGACTTGTCGTTAAGATGTTTTCCGACAAGTTCAAGGAGTTGACTACGATGAGACTTTCTCACTCGTAGTGATGCTAAGAGTCTGTTGGAATTATATTAGCAATTACTGCATTATTTATGAAATCTTGCAGATAGGATGTCAAAACATTGTATCCTCGACGATTTTTGAGGAAAGGTTGTATGTGATACAACCGGAAGGTTTTGTCAATCCTAAAAGATGCTAACAAGTATGCAAAGCTCCAGCAATCCTTCTAAGGACTGGAGTAAGCATCTCAGAGTTGGAATGTATGCTTTGATGAGATGATCAAAGTTTTGGGTGTATACAAAGTTTATGAGAAATTTGTATTTCCAAAGAAGTGAGTGGGAGCACTATAGAATTTCTGATGAGTATATGTTGTTAACATATTATTGACCGAAAATGATGTAGAATTTCTGGAAAGCATGCAGAGTTATTTGAAAAGTGTTTTTCAATGGAAAGCCTGGATTAAGCTACTTGAACATTGAGCATCAAGATCTATAAGGATAGATCAAAACGCTTAATGGTACTTTCAAATGAGCACATACCTTGACATGATCTTGAAGGTGTTCAAGATGGATCAGTCAAAGAAGGAGTTCTTGCCTGAGTTGTAAGGTATGAAGTTAAGACTTAAAGCTCGACCACGGCAGAAGAAAGAGGAAGGACGAAGGTCGTCCCCTATGCTTTTGTCATAGGCTCTCTACAGTATGCTATGTTGTGTGCCGCACCTGAAGTGTGCCTTGCCATGAGTCAGTCAAGGGGTACAAGAGTGATCCAAGAATGGATCACAGGACAGCGGTCAAAGTTATCCTTAGTAACTAGTGGACTAAGGAATTTTCTCGATTAGAGGTGGTAAAAGAGTTCATCGTAAAGGGTTACGCTGATGCAAACTTTGACACTAATCCAGATTATTCTGAGTAGTAAACTGGATTCGTATAGTAGAACAGTTATTTGGAATAGCTCCAAATAGAACGTGGTAGCTGCATCTAGGAGATGGCATAGAGATTTGTAAAGCACACACGGATCTGAAAGATTCAGACCCATTGACTATAATATCTCTCACAAGCATAACATGATCAAACCCAGAACTCATCGAGTGTTAATCACATGGTAATGTGAACTAGATTATTGACTCTAGTAAACTCTTTGGGTGTTAGTCACATGGGGATGTGACCTTGAGTGTTAATCACATATCGATGTGAACTAGATTATTGACTCTAGTGCAAGTGGAAGACTGTTGGAAATATGCCCTAGAGGCAATAATAAATTGATTATTATTATATTTCCTTGTTCATGATAATAGTTTATTATCCATGCTAGAATTGTATTGATAGGAAACTCAGATACATGTGTGAATACATAGACAACATCATGTCCCTAGTAAGCCTCTAGTTGACTAGCTCGTTGATCAATAGATGGTTACGGTTTCCTGACCATGGACATTGGATGTCATTGATAACGGGATCACATCATTAGGAGAATGATGTGATGGACAAGACCCAATCCTAAGCCTAGCACAAGATCATGTAGTTCGTATGCTAAAGCTTTTCTAATGTCAAGTATCATTTTCTTAGACCAGATTGTGCAACTCCCGGATACCGTAGGAGTGCTTTGGGTGTGCCAAATGTCACAACATAACTGGGTGGCTAATAAAGGTACACTACAGGTATCTCCGAAAGTGTCTATTGGGTTGGCACGAATCGAGACTGTGATTTGTCACTCCGTGTAAACGGAGAGGTATCTCTGGGCCCACTCGGTAGGACATCATCATGATGTGCACAATGTGATCAAGGAGTTGATCACGGGATGATGTGTTACGGAACGAGTAAAGAGACTTGCCAGTAACGAGATTGAACAAGGTATCGGGATACCAACGATCGACTCTCGGGCAAGTATCGTACCGCTATACAAAAGGAATTGTATACGAGATTGATTAAGTCTATGACATCGTGGTTCATCCGATGAGATCATCGTGGAGCATGTGGGAGCCAACATGGGTATCCAGATCCCGTTGTTGGTTATTGACCAGAGAGTTATCTCGGTCATGTCTGCATGTTTCCCGAACCCGTAGGGTCTACACACTTAAGGTTCGATGACGCTAGGGTTATAGGGAATAGATATACGTGGTTACCGAATATTGTTCGGAGTCCCGGATGAGATCCCGGATGTCACGAGGAGTTCCGGAATAGTCCAGAGGTAAAGATTTATATATGGGAAGTCCTGTTTTGATCGCCGGAAAAGTTTCGGGGTTTATCGATAACGTACTGGGACCACCAGGAGGGTCCCGGGGGTCCACCAAGTGGGGCCACAAGCCCCGGAGGGCTACATGGGCCAAGTGTGGGAGGGGACCAGCCCCAGGTGGGCTGGTGCACCCCCTCACAAGGGCCCAAGGCGCCTCCAAGAGGGAAGGGGGGGGCAAACCCTAGGGCAGATGGGCCATAAGGCCCACCCCAGGTGCGCCTCCCCCTCTCCCCCTTGTGGCCGCCACCCAGATGGGATCTGGGGGCTGCCGCCACCCCTAGGTGGGGCGCAGCCCCTCCCCTTCCCCTATATATACTTGAGGTTTGGGCTGCCCAACACACATGAGTTCTTGACCTCTCCCTGGCGCAGCTCTATCCCTCTTCCTCCTCGTCTCTCGTAGTGCTTGGCGAAGCCCTGCTGGAGTCCCGCGCTCCTCCACCACCACCACGCCGTCGTGCTGCTGTTGGATGGAGTCTTCCCCAACCTCTCCTTCTCCCCTTGCTGGATCAAGGCGTAGGAGACGTCACCGGGCTGTACGTGTGTTGAACACGGAGGTGCCGTCCGTTCGGCACTAGGATCATCGGTGATTTGAATCACGACGAGTACGACTCCATCAACCCCGTTCACTTGAACGCTTCCGCGTAGCGATCTACAAGGGTATGTAGATGCACTCTCCTTCCCCTCGTTGCTGGTTTCTCCATAGATAGGTCTTGGTGACACGTAGGAAATTTTTTGAATTTCTGCTATGTTCCCCAACAAAAAGCATTGGGCATATGGCTAGGAACTGATGATACGACAGCGTTGTATGCATACACTAATGCAGAAAAATATAATTTATGACTTAAATGCATGACTAACTTATGTTGCATCTATTAACCAATGGGTTGTACCAGGTTGTATATCTATTAAGAAATAGAGGATAAGTATTCCTTGTTTAAGAATTTGTCCAAATAACTAGTTAACTTGTCGATTAATTAGCGAATAGTCAATAAACTGATAAATTGACCAATTGATTGATTAAATGACCGATTAACTTGTCAATTGGTCTATTAATCCCCTACTCGCCAGCCAACCGCCCAACTACCAGTTAACTATTTCCTAACTTTTTTACATAATCACATTAATATATGGGTAGGTAAATCATGGATTAACCTACTACAATAATTATGCGATAGTTTTTAATAACATACATATACATGAGGAAGGTTCATGCGTTATGCATTTATGATGAGGCATGCCTTTGTAACTGCTTGTCTTTCTGCCCGTCGATACATGACCCCAGCAGCCGCGGATTGGAGAAGGAGGTCATGAAAGAAATACAAAGTCCAGCTCATAGAGTTTAGTAAAGTCTTAACTCCTATACTCCTAGATTCTCGTGATATGGATAGCAAACATCCATCGATAGGACTGCTCGTTCATGTCTCTTAGCTTCCAACGCTCTCTGAGTCGCAATGACGTGACTCAAGGATGAATCCCTACACATGATGTCGCCGTGGGTGACCTGACCTAGGTGCTTGTTACTGGCCTTTGCCTCCCTCTCCACGTCAAGTCGCCGAAGCGGCTTCTCTGATGTGAGGCACCGGTGAGCACAAAGGACCCAAATGGGAAGAGTTGACGCACTGCCATGAGAGAGATGTGGAGTGCTGAAGGAAAGGCGAGGAGGGCGCCACCTTGATCAGGGAGATGTGTGAGAGAGAGAGAGATGTCAGAATTTTCCAGATAATGCAAGATAAGTGCAGAGTGGCTGGAAGGAAATATCCAATGTTGATTGCAAAACATTTACCTCAGCCAAATCAAAGAAATCAATGTACAACAAATCAGGAGCAAAAACAGTTGTCAAGCGCTTGTTAATCCCATGAAACCCCAAAAAATGGAGGAAATATGAATGCTACAGAGTTTAGTTTTGTATTATATTATATATTGTTTGTATTATATGGGCTATATAAGCAGGACGAGAATTCAAGAGGCCCACATCCTGAGCTTCAATGGCAAGAATCCCATGATGCCCTATGTGCCCTTAGACATTTACATTTGGGATGTAGGAAATGAGAAACCCATGGTTATAACTTCACCGTTTTTCTTGACTTCTGATGACCGCCAGAGTTATATCACAGAGGGAATCCTTCAGTCCCACCTTTGGCACGAGGTTAGTGGGCTAGCTCAGTACTGTAGTAGCCAAGAGCGGTTTTTTGAAGCTTTAAAGGACCGGTTCGGTCTAGTTTTAAAAGGTTTGTATTTCTTTCATTGGCATGAGGTTTGTGTTTTTCTTATCAGTTTCATTGGGTTTCTTTATTTCTTTTATCGTTGTTCTTCAGGGTTCTTCAAATTTTTGGTTTCTTGTTTTTTCAAATACATGTCCAATATTTTCAATACATGATCTACATTTTTTATACCCGTGGAACATCTTTTTGATACACATTCAACATTTCTCAAATGCATGATGAACATTTTTACTAATAGGTATTTGATTTTTGTTTGAAATAAATGCAAAAAAATTAAAATATGCACCAAACAGTTTTTGAATGGTATGAAACATTTTTAAAGTAGGTGGACTTTTTAAACATTGTATAAACATTTTTGAAGGCCACAAACATATTATTGGGATGCATGGACGTTCTTTTTAAATTTCAAAAATATTTTGTCGAATGGTAAAAATCATTTTTTCACTATTTGAACATTTTTTACATTGTATCAATGTTTTCTTTGCAAATGTGACTAACATATTTTTGAAACGCGTGAACATTTTTTAATCACGCAAACATTTAAACACGTGAACTTTTTTTTAACAGTATAAAAAAATTCATCCGCAAAAAAATTAAGTTTCACGAACATTAGAAACACCGCATTAACATTTTTAACGCGTCATGAACGTTTTGAAAAATTTAAGAAAACATTTTTTGAAGTATTTACACGTAGAATATTTCGAAATATAAACAGAGGCTGATGTGGGCGCTTATGGGGCTGGCCCATTTAAATAGCAGCAGATGCAACGGTACATACCTTTTCGCCAAAGGCGAGACAAAGCCGCCCCCGCTCGACGACGACGGAGTGCTTTACTCGAGCCCTCGAGATGCCATGAGAAACCTCGGGACACGACGATTCCGTGAGTAGGTGCGCCGCCCAGCGACACGTTACGGCCGAGCAGGGCGGCAGCGCCATGCACGCGCCCACGTCGTGCCATCGCCGCCACGTACCACGGGCTCTGAGCCGCTTTATATGGCTGCGCGGCCACGGCGCCACTCCCCACACACTGTTAACCTCGGTAGCAGAAGCAGCACTCCACAGCTTGCCGGCAAGTTATCTTCTCCACGATTCCGCTCACGGTTCATCGGTTGCCACCCGGTTCTGGTGCGCCGTCGCAGAGCGGCGGAGATGGCCACCAAGGGGCGCAAGGTCGTCGAGGTCCGTGACGCGAGCAGGACGGACGGGAAGGGCGACGCCGCGGACGTCCACGTCGTCCGCGAGGGGAAGAGCGACCACGACACCGCCGGCGGCGTCGGCCACCGTGGCGCGAACAAGACGGATGGGCATGGCGACGCGGGCAGCATGGTCGGGGACATCCGGGGCATCGACGGGAAGGACTCCCTGAAGATCGTCGCGATGCAGGCGCCGGTCACCGTGGAGCGCCCCGTCCGCGGCGACCTCGAGGAGCACATCCCCAAGCCCTGTGAGCAACGCATACGCACATCTGCCATTTCGGTTTTTCACTGGCATGTTCTGATGTTAGTAATAACTGGGCTGAGCAGACTTGGCGAGGGCTCTGGCGGCGCCGGACATGTACCACCCGGAGGGGACGACGGATGATCACCAGCACCACAACATGAGCGTGCTGCAGCAGCACGTCGCCTTCTTCGACCGCGACAACAACGGCATCATCTATCCCTGGGAGACTTACGATGGTACGTACTACGTGTGCTGCACAGCGCTTCGGATTGATTTGTGATTTCAGTTCGGCCGGTGCGGAGGACATTTAACGTCTTCCTTTTTGTCCGTGTACCTACGATTGATGTAGGGTGCCGTGCGGTTGGGTTCAACGTGTTCACGTCCGCCTTCATCGCGTTTCTGGTGAACCTGGTCATGAGCTATCCCACCCTGCCCGTGAGTGAGCTATCAAAGAACTTCAGAAATCACACCGTGCTTCATTCAGTCTTTGTATATGTATTGACTGCGGTTTGTGGCCGTGGCTGTGCAGGGCTGGCTGCCGAACCCCCTCTTCCCGATCTACGTGCACAACATCCACAAGAGCAAGCACGGGAGTGACTCGGGGACCTACGACAAGGAGGGCCGGTATGTTGTAGTCGATCCAATTTACAGCAAGCAAGTTACACATGCGTGAGAAACTTCAGACATGTGTGTGTTGTGCAGGTTCATGCCGGTGAACTTCGAGAACATCTTCAGCAAGTACGCCCGCACGTACCCGGACAGGCTGAGCTACAGGGAGCTGTGGCGGATGACGGAGGGGTCCCGGGAGGTGTTCGACTTCGTCGGCTGGTAACTGACTATATATAATTACACGATCTTCATGAATGAAGCTTCAGTTTCAGTCGCTACATGCTGCGGCTATGTTGTTGTATAGCTAACTGGTGTGGGATGGGATGGGATGGATGGATGGATATCCAGGGTGGCGATGAAGCTGGAGTGGTCGTTCTTGTACGTGCTGGCTCGGGACGACGAAGGGTACCTGTCGAGGGAGGCCATCCGGCGGATGTACGACGGCAGCCTCTTCGAGTACATGGAGAGGCAGCGCATGGAGCACGTCAAGATGTCCTAGATCGCCGTGTGTCCGTCGTCGGTGGATCTCGCAGGGGCGGAGCTGCACCCACCTGTGATGCTTTCCGTGTCCTTGTGTGTATGTACAGCAGGCCACAGATCCATGTGGTGAAAACATAAATAACGCGATATGATATGCCATGTACTCTTGAATGTTCAGCCCTGTACGGTCTCCCGTCCTGCCTGGTTCCTCTCTTCCCCCGGCCGGAGCGTCGACGGTCGACTGCAGATAGATACAGATATTCCCTTCTTCCCCCGGGCGGAACGTCGTCGATTGCAGATACGCAGATAGATAAGGCTGGCGCCGGAGCCTGGAGGGCCTCCGCGGTCGCTGTGGTGTACTAGGTCGTGCGTTGGAGGATCCGGAGCAGTCGGTGCGCGGCAGGTGAGGAACCTGCTTCCTTCACAATGGTTCCTCCGACTTTGTTTATATAAACATTTTCATCCCAACGTAGCAATAAGGCCTATTAGCTCAGCTGGTTAGAGCGTCGTGCTAATAACGCGAAGGTCACAGGTTCGAGACCTGTATGGGCCATCTCTTTTTTGTATACGTACATCCTCAGAATTATTCCTGGCGACATAAAATAATTTCAACCTTATTTGCTTGGTTTTTAGTTACCGACAGCATGGCTCTTAGTTAGAAAACAAATTATTATGAAGCAGCACGCAATTTTCAGCAAGCTGGTTAGAGCGTCGTGCTAATAACGCGAAGGTCACAGGTTCGAGACCTGTATGGGCCATCTTTTTTTTTTGTATACGTACATCCTCAGAATTATTCCTGGCGACATAAAATAATTTCAACCTTATTTGCTTGGTTTTTAGTTACCGACAGCATGGCTCTTAGTTAGAAAACAAATTATTATGAAGCAGCACGCAATTTTCAGCATGTAGCAAATGTTTGCGCTGCTACAAATTTGTCACGAGCAAGCAATTCATACCCTAATTACTGAAAATACCAATGCGCGTACAAAACAATGTTGCTGCTGCCTCCGTCCTGTAATGTAAGTTTACAAGCTATAATGTAAGACGTTTAAAAGTGAAACTTTTTTTTAACACAGTGCAGAAGGCGCATATACACTCAACGAACACATACCCTACCACATTAGCCACCTATCAAACGCGCACATAGACCCTACCGCATTGAGCATATCTGAAAAACTAAGCCGGAATATCATCTATCTTCAGATTTTACCAAGCCGGCATAACGTCTACTTGCACTGAACGTAGATTCAGAAGAAGAAAAAAATGCAAGCATCAGAACTTGAACCCTATACCCTTACCTGGCTAAGATATCATTATCCTTCTGGCCTAAGATACCATTATCCTTCTGGCCTAATGTTATACTAGCGTGTTAAGTTTTTTGAAGAAAAAATTTTATTTTTAAATATAAGACGTTTTGGCATTCCATCCTATATAAAAGTTGAAACATTTTTAATGAACATGGTCTAATGTTATACTCATGTGTTAAGATTCTCAAAGGGATCAGGTTTCACATGGAAGTTGATAATCAAATTTTATTTTTACGTTGATATCATTATATTTATTTACTCTAGAAGAAAACACTGAAGTCATTTGTTAAAGTTCCATACATGATCGCAACAAAAATAATATCAAAATTGTTGAAATTCTTATATTTTTTAAAATGCCTCAGGTGCCTCTAGACTTAATTCCCGACTGGAACGACTTTGAATACTAGTTCTTGAATGAAGTAAATAAAACAATAGAACTAGAGATGTGCCAACTCCTAGCACTGTTGGTCTTTGATTATCCTCTTCACCCTTCTGGAGTTTTAAGTTTTTTTGTCATGTGTTTAAGTTTTCTGAACGCAGTGCTTTAGGATAACCAAATAGCGCCTTCCCGACAGCCAATGGATTTTTTTTGTTCATGCTCCTGGTCATATTGGAGTTGAGCTTTGAAATCATTTAGATCCGAAAGCCAACAAAGGAGTACCTGAAAAAAAGTTGGATATTATGCATAAAGCTAATCTTAAATTGCACATTCAATTTGAATTGATACTCCTTGTATAAATCAGTGGTGCATTTTTTCAAAATTTCTTGGAAACAAAACATGTCCAGAGATGCTATGTCTTCTACACTAAAACATGTCTGACAATCCACACACACCCGAGTCGCCGGAATAATATAGTCGTCTTCTTTCTGTTCGAAAGTGGGAGCAACACATCTTGTGATCGAAATGTCATGGATATTCTCTTTTTTTGAGAAAAAAGGCATAAAGCCATCTTACATCGCCCCAAGGGCTGGATTACAATCTTTTGCTAGACTTGCTCTTAGATCCCGTGGGACATCTGCCACACAAATCACATCCCCTGATCTTCTTGCCAAGGCGGCCAATTCATGAGTCATTTTATTCCAGTTCCGTTTGACGTTGCTGATCGATACCTCTTCAGATACCTCTTCGAAGTTCTGCATAAGGTGTCTCGCGTCAGTAGTCAAAAGGAACAGTGTGGAGAGATTTGCTTCTTTGCTACCTCTTTTAGCACTGCGTTGGTTTTTTCCCGAAAAGGAAGGGATGATGCAGCAAACTAGCGTAAGTATATCCCCCAGTTTTTGAGAATCAAGGTATCAATCCAGTAGGAGGCTACGCGCGAGTCCCTCATACCTGCACAAAACAAATAAATCCTCGCAACCAACGCAAATAGGGGTTGTCAATCCCTATAGGGCCACTTACGAGAGTGAGATCTGATAGATATGATAAGATAATAATTTTGGTATTTTTATGATAAAGATGCAAAGTAAAATAAAGGCAAAGTAAATAACTAAGTAGTAGGAGAATAATATGATAAAGATAGACCCGGGGGCCATAGGTTTCACTAGTGGCTTCTCTCGAGAGCATAAGTATTCTACGGTGGGTGAACAAATTACTGTTGAGCAATTGACAGAATTGAGCATAGTTATGAGAATATCTAGGTATGATCATGTATATAGGCATCACGTCCGAGACAAGTAGACCGACTCCTGCCTACATCTACTACTATTACTCCACTCATCGACCGCTATCCAGCATGCATCTAGAGTATTAAGTTAAAAACAGAGTAACGCCTTAAGCAAGATGACATGATGTAGAGGGATAGACTCATGCAATATGAAGAAAACACCATCTTGTTATCCTCGATGGCAACAATACAATACGTGCCTTGCTGCCCTTACTGTCATCGGGAAAGGACACCGCAAGATTGAACCCAAAGCTAAGCACTTCTCCCATTGCAAGAAAGATCAATCTAATAGGCCAAACCAAACTGATAATTCGAAGAGACTTGCAAAGATAACCAATCATACATAAAAAAATTCAGAGAAGATTAAAATATTATTCATAGATAGACTTGATCATAAACCCACAATTCATCGGTCTCAACAAACACACCGCAAAAAAAGATTACATCGAATAGATGTCCACAAGAGAGGGGGAGAACATTGTATTGAGATCCAAAAAGAGAGAAGAAGCCACCTAGCTACTAACTATGGATCCGTAGGTCTGAGGTAAACTACTCACACTTCATCGGAGGGGCTATGGTGTTGATGTAGAAGCCCTCCATGATCGATGCCCCCTCCGGCGGAGCTCCGGAACAGGCCCCAAGATGGGATCTCGTGGATACAGAAAGTTACGACGGTGGAATTAGGGTTTTTGACTCCTGTTCTGATCGTTTGAGGGTACGTGGATATATATAGGAGGAAGAAGTATGTCGGTGGAGCAACAGGGGCCCCACGAGGGTGGAGGGCGCGCCTGGGGGGGGGGGAGGGGGTAGGCGCGCCCCTACCTCGTGGGCTCCTGTTACGTGGCTTGACGTAGGGTCCAAGTCTCCTGAGTTGTATTCGATGAGAAAATCACGTTCCTGAAGGTTTCATTCTGTTTGGACTCCGTTTGATATTCCTTTTCTTCGAAACCCTAAAGGAGGAGAAGACAAAAAAGGGAGAAAGTCTCACATCAACGAGGCTACTCAATGGGCTATGGAGATGCCCATCGATTGATGTTAATGCAAGGAGTAGGGATTGCCATGCAACGGACGCACTAGAGCTATAAATGTATGAAAGCTCAACAAAAGAAACTAGTGGGTGTGCATCCAACTTGCTTGCTCATGAAGACCTAGGGCACTTGAGGAGGCCCATTGTTGGAATATACAAGCCAAGTTCTATAATGAAAAATTTCCACCAGTATATGAAAGTGATAACATGAGAGACTCACTACTATGAAGATCATGGTGCTACTTTGAAGCACAAGTGTGCCAAAGGATAGTAACATTGTCCCTTCTCTCTTTTTCTCTCATTTTTGGGGGCCTTCTCTTTTTTATGGCCTTTCTCTTTTTTTTGGTCTTCTCCTTTTTTATGGCCTTTCTCTTTTTTTTATTCCTCACTTGGGACAATATTCTAGAAAATGATGATCATCACACTTCTATTTATTTACAACTCAATGATTACAACTCGATACTAGAACAAAAGATGACTCTATATGAATGCCTCCGGCGGTGTACCGGGATATGCAATGACTCATGAGTGACATGTATGAAAGAATTATGAACGGTGGCTTTGCCACAAATACTATGTCAACTATATGACCATGCTAAGCAATATGACAATGATGAATATGTCATGATGAACAGAATGATGGAAAGTTGCATGGCAATATATCTCGGAATGACTATGGAAATGCCATAATAGGTAGGTATGGTGGCTGTTTTGAGGAAGATATAAGTAGGTTTATGTGTGAAAGATCGTATCATATCACGGGGTTTGGATGCACCGGCGAAGTTTGCACCAACTCTCAATGTGAGAAAGGACAATGCACGGTGCCGAAGAGACTAGCAAAGATAGAAGGGTGAGAGTGCGTATAATCCATGGACTCGACATTAGTTAAAGAACTCACATACTTATTGCAAAAATCTACAAGTCATCAAAAACCTCGGTACTACGCGCATGCTCCTAGGGGGATAGATTGGTAGGAAAAGACCATCGCTCGTCCCCGACCGCCACTCATAAGGAAGACAATCAAATAACACCTCATGTTTTAAATTTGTTGCATAACATTTACCATACGTGCATGCTACGGGACTTGCAAACCTCAACACAAGTATTTCTCAATTTCACAACTACTCAACTAGCACGACTTTGATATTATTACCTCCATATCTCAAAACAATCATCAAGCATCAAACTTCTCTTAGTATTCAACACACTCATAAGAAAGTTTTATTATTAATCTTGCATACCAAGACCATATTAGGATTTTAAGAAAATTACCATGCTATTAAGACTCTCAAAATAATCTAAGTGAAGCATGAGAGATCAATAGTTTCTATAAAACAAATTCACCACAGTGCTCTAAAAGATATAAGTGAAGCACTAGAGCAAAATTATATAACTCAAAAGATATAAGCGAAGCACATAGAGCATTCTAACAAATTCCAAATCATGTATGGCTCTCTCAAAAGGTGTGTACAACAAGGTTGATTGTGGTAAACTAACAAGCAAAGACTTAAATAATACAAGACGCTCCAAGCAAAACACATATCATGTGGCGAATAAAAATATAGCTCCATGTAAAGTTACCGATAGAAATAGACGAAAGAGGGGATGCCTTCCGGGGCATTCCCAAGCTTTGGCTTTTAGGTATCCTTATATTATCTTGGGGGTTCCATGGACATCCCCAAGCTTAGGCTCTTGCCACTCCTTGTTCCATAATCAATCAAATCTTAACTCAAAACTTGAAAACTTCACAACACAAAACTTAAAGTAGAAAACTCGTGAGCTCCGTTAGCGAAACAAAACAAAAGACCACTTCAAGGTACTGTAATGAACTCATTCTTTATTTATATGGGTGTTATACATACTATATTCCAACTTCTCTATGGTTTATAAACTAATTTACTAGCCATAGATTCATCAAAATAAGCAAACAACACACGAAAAACAGAATCTGTCAAAAACAGAACAGTCTGTAGTAATCTGTAGCTAGCGCAAGATCTGGAACCCCAAAAATTCTAAAATAAATTGATGGATGTGAGGAATTTATCTATTAATCATCTGCAAAAAGAATTAACTAAATATCACTTTCGTAATAAAAATGAAAGCAGTTCTCGTGAGCATTAAAGTTTCTGTTTTTTACAGCAAGTTCAACAAGACTTTCCCCAAGTCTTCCCAACGATTCTACTTGGCACAAACACTAATTAAACACAAAAAACACAACCAAAACAGAGGATAGATAATTTATTTATTACTAAACAGGAGCAAAAATCAAGGAATAAAAATAAAATTAGGCTGCCTCCCAACAAGCGCTATCGTTTAACGCCCCTAGCTAGGCATAACAAGCAAGAATAGATCTAGGTATTGCCATCTTTGGTTTTCAACTTTTTAGCGGAATCAAGTTCGAATCCGGGAGGTTCTTTACATTTCCCTTCATATTCTGAAATTTTTAGATCTAACTAATCCAACCGCTTATTGCAAAGGGTAATCAACATATTCATGCGGTGAATATTTCCACTAATGTTCTTAAGAGGTTCAAGAGATTTCTGCAAGATTTAGTAACTTCACAATTTTTTTCAAAAACTTGTGTCTCTTCCTGGGTAGGATGAGGCCTCTTTTGTTGAGGTAGTGTTCCCACTATACCTTCTATAATTTCAAGTGCAATATGGGGATCGATTTCAATAAAATTGCCTTTGGCAACACAATCCAAGAGTTGTCTATGAGACATATTTAATCCAACATAAAAATTGCGAAGCAAAATTTTCAGATTTATTTCAGAGGTAAAATTAAGATGAGATTCCATTATTCTCAACCAGGCATCTTTTAAGTTTTCTCCTAACCTTTGTTTAAAGTGAAAGATTTCGAACTCAGGGGTCAACAGAGAAGATAAGGGACTAGCCATAACGACAAGCAAACAAACTAACACACTAGCAAACAAAAAGCAAGCTGACAAAAAAGGAGAATAGAGAGGGAGGATAGAGAGAGAGAGGGCGAATAAAACGGCAAGGGTGAATTGGGGGGAGAGGAAAATGAGAGGCAAATGGCAAATAATGTAATGCGGGAGATAAGGGTATGTGATGGGTACTTGATATGTTGACTTTTGCGTAGACCTCCCCGGCTACGGCGCCAGAAATCCTTCTTGCTACCTCTTTTAGCACTGCATTGGTTTTTCCCCGAAGAGGAAGGGATGATGCAGCAAACTAGCGTAAGTATTTCCCTCAGTTTCTGAGAACCAAGGTATCAATCCAGTAGGAGGCTACACGCGAGTCCCTCGTACCTACACAAAACAAATAAATCCTCGCAACCAACGCAAATAGGGGTTGTCAATCCCTATAGGGCCACTTACGAGAGTGAGATCTGAAAGATATGATAAGATAATATTTTTGGTATTTTTATGATAAAGATGCAAAGTAAAATAAAGGCAAAGTAAATAACTAAGTAGTAGGAGATTGATATGATAAAGATAGACCCGGGGGCCATAGGTTTCACTAGTGGCTTCTCTCGAGAGCATAAGTATTATACGGTGGGTGAACAAATTACCATTGAGCAATTGATAGAATTGAGCATAGTTATGAGAATATCTAGGTATGATCATGTATATAGGCATCACGTCCAAGACAAGTAGACCAATTCCTGACTGCATCTACTACTATTACTCCACTCATCGACCGCTATCCAGCATGCATCTAGAGTATTAAGTTAAAAACAGAGTAACGCCTTAAGCAAGATGACATGATGTAGAGGGATAGACTCATGCAATATGAAGAAAACCCCATCTTGTTATCCTCGATGGCAACAATACAATACGTGCCTTGCTGCCCTTACTGTCACCGGGAAAGGACACCGTAAGATTGAACCCAAAGCTAAGCACTTCTCCCATTGCAAGAAAGATCAATCTAGTAGGCCAAACCAAACTGATAATTCGAAGAGACTTGCAAAGATAACCAATCATACATAAAAGAATTCAGAGAAGATTAAAATATTATTCATAGATAGACTTGATCATAAACCCACAATTCATCGGTCTCAACAAACACACCGCAAAAAAAGATTACATCGAATAGATGTCCACAAGAGAGGGGGAGAACATTGTATTGAGATCCAAAAAGAGAGAAGAAGCCATCTAGCTACTAACTATGGATCCGTAGGTCTGAGGTAAACTACTCACACTTCATCGGAGGGGCTATGGTGTTGATGTAGAAGCCCTCCGTGATCGATGCCCCCTCCGGCGGAGCTCCGGAACAGGCCCGAAGATGGGATCTCGTGGATACAGAAAGTTACGGTGGTGGAATTAGGGTTTTTGACTCCTGTTCTGATCGTTTGGGGGTACGTGGATATATACAGGAGGAAGAAGTATGTCGGTGGAGCAACAGGGGCCCCACGAGGGT
>NC_041382.1:614211970-614248692 GCF_002162155.2 Triticum dicoccoides | reverse complement strand
TAGGCGCGCCCCCTACCTCGTGGGCTCCTGCTACGTGGCTTAACGTAGGGTCCAAGTCTCCTGAGTTGTATTCGATGAGAAAATCACGTTCCCGAAGGTTTCATTCCGTTTGGACTTCGTTTGATATTCCTTTTCTTCGAAACCCTAAAATAGGCAAAAAAAACAACAATTCTGGGCTGGGCCTCTGGTTAATAGGTTAGTCCCAAAAATAATATAAAAGTAGATAATAAAGCCCAATAATGTCCAAAACAGTAGATAATATAGCATGGAGCAATCAAAAATTATAGATACGTTGGAGACGTATCACTCTTCAGCAATGTAGCAACATTTGCACAGTCTGTCTTGATACATAACTTCCCCCAGTAGCGTTTCCTTAGTTCTGCTAAACCATAGAGAATGGCAGCCATTTCAGCTCCTCAGCCGAGCTACACGGGGTTAGTTTTTTACAAATGGATAGAGCAACGCATTTATTCCCATCTCTGACAACAATACCAGCAAAGGTCTCTCCAGAACTATTTAAGAATGATGCATCGTTGTTCATTTTCCAGGTCCCGATTTTTGGCGGTAACCACGCCTCAGTCTCCTCAGCACTTTCCGTCAGTATGGCATGATTGGGCCTATTTCTTCTGCTCATGCTTGAGTTAACAGTCATGGCAGTAGTAATTCCTTGGGACATCGGATGCTTCCCTTTAATTCTTGTGGATATAGCTTGACTCCCGCATGGGTCCACATCCACATTGGGAACCTGTGTAGCTACCTCGGGATCAATGTTGCTCATGCTTGCTACACCCAGTTCCTGGTAGTATTTAGTTAGAAATTGGACCAAAGCCCCAATTTTCGCTCTCCCTTTTGCATGTACGCAGTTCTCATGTAGCCACCATGCACGCCACAGCAAGAGCATGATTTTCTGCCTAACATCCACATTGCATGTATCCAGCAAGAGTTGCAGCCAATCCACACCTATGTATTTGAACTGTTCTTCTGCTGGCAAGTCCCATACTTTTCCCATCTCCATGTGAAGAGCCCTGGCCTTGGTGCATGACACCGTAGCATGGTACTCATCCTCTGTTTACTTTCCACAGATATTACATATGTTATCAATCTCCAGTGTTCTTTACCATTTATTTTTCTTCGTGGCCAAGGTTTCAGTTGTGACTCTCCATCCAAAAATGTGAATTTTCTCTGGGCATTTGGATTTCCAGATTAAGTCCAAAATACTTCTGTTGTCCGCGTCACGTGCTGAGCTTGAAGCATCGGCTCCCACTAGCTGTTTGAGTCGGGATCCCAGTTTGTAAGCACTACGGACAGTGAATATACCATTCTTTTCACTGTGCTAGGCCACACAATCCTCCGCATCGGTATTGGGCAGTTTAATTTTGCATATTTCTTCCGCATCAAACTCATGGAATAGATCATTCACAAGGTTGACATTCCATTCATTGTTGTTGGGGTTTATGAGCTAGTTTACCCATCTCAAACGTGACCATCTCTTGAATGTTGCCACTTTTAGTCCGCTTTTCCTTGGTACCCATTGATCCCTCTAGATTTGAATCTTTCTTCCATTGCCAACTCTCCAGATTAGGCCCTTTTTGAGGAGCTCCAAGCCGCGCTCAATACCTTTCCACGCTTGAGAGGCGTCCGAGGCAAATGATGTGCCGAGGAGTTCCCATTTGGGTAGTATTTTGATTTTAATACCCTCGCACGTAGGCTCTCAGGGCATTGTAGCAGCCTCCATCCCTGTCTTTCAAGAAGAGCTTGATTAAAAATTTGCATGTCTCGGAAACCTATTCCTGCTGCCCTCTTCGGTTTCATCAGTTGGTCCCATGCCGTCCAGTGTACTTTCCTACGCCCTTCCTCCTCACCCCACCAGAATTATCTAATCAAATGCTCGTATTTGTCACAGAAGCCGACTGAGAGTTTGAACACTCCCATTGTGAAGACCGGAAGGGCTTGCACTATGGCTTTGACATGCACTTCTTTTGCCGCAAAGGACATGGACCTTCCATCCCAGTCGCTACATATTTTCATGAACCTTTCCATGATCGGTTGGAAATTAGCATCTTTCATCCTTCCTTCCGGTGTGGGGAGCCAAGATATTTGCTCTCAAAGGTTGATGTGTCTATGTCCAAGATACTTTAAATTTCCTTTTGCACTTCTGATGGGCAAAGTTCCATGAATAAGATTGAGCATTTGCTATTGCTAAGCAGTTCTCCCATACATCTCTGAGACAATGCCAATGCATCATTCACTGCCAAAGCTTGCTCTCTAGTAGCTTTGAAGAAAACGAGACTATCATCCGCAAATAGTAGGTCAAAATCCCAGGGCTGTTACGTGCAATTTTGACTGGTGTGATACTCCCTCCCAACACTGCTTTCTTGAAGATATTTGCCAGACCGTCTGCCACAAAGAGGAATAGATAAGAGCTCATAGGGTCGCCCTGTCTAAGCCCCTTCGAAGGTGTGAATGGTTCAAGAACTTCCCCATTCATTCTCACTGAAAATCTCACTGAAGTTACACATTTCATCACCCAATTAGTCCAAGCCGGACTGAAGCCAATCTTTTCCAGGGTACCTTGCAAGTAGTTCCAATCCACTCTATCATAGGACTTTGTGAGATCCAACTTGTATGCACAGTGGTTATTATGTGGGTTTTTGCTGTGTTGAATCTTGTGGAAGCATTCGAACGCGATGATAGCATTATCCGTAATCAGTCTACCTGGAATAAACACACTTTGGGTTTCTGAGATCAGCTCATCTAGGTAAGGGCATAGTCGGTTGACCAAGCACTTGGAAATGACCTTGTAAATAACGTTACAAAGACTGATTGGCCTGAAGTCCTTGAACTTTGTGGATTCCTTCCTTTCGAGATAAGTACAACGATCGTAACATTTATGCCTTCAGGCATGATGCTATCCTCAAAAAACTTCAGAACAACTTCTAAAACATCCTTCTTAATTGTGCTCCAGTTTCGTTGGAAGAACCAAGCTGCAAAACCATCTTGACCCAGAGCTTTTAGGGGGGCCTATCTAAAACAGAGCATCGCTCACTTCTTTCTCCGAGAACTTTCCTGTGAGTTTTATGTTCATATCATCTCGGATTGACCGGGGCAGCAGCTCAATCAGTTCAAAAGGAACAACCTCATCGTCTTTTGTGTACAGTTTTTAAAGAAATCTGTAGCCATGGCGTTCAGGTCAGACTTCTTTTCAATCCATGTTCCCTCCTCATTCTTCAACTTTCTTATTTGGTTTTTCTTTTGCCGCCAAGTGGCTTTTTTGTGGAAATATCTTGTGTTTTGATCACCTTCCTTTATCCAAGTCGCTCGTGATCGTTGTTTCCACATAATTTCCTCTCTGAAGAGTAGCCCATCAAGCTCACTAGACACTTTTTTAATGTGTTCTGTATTCTCTTCTGAGTTGGGCGTTTCATACAGTACCTTCAGTTCCTTCCGCTTCCTTTTAATACAACCAGTTTGGACCAAACCTGTAATGATTTTTGAACCCCTTTGAGTTTCTCTGCTACTGTAGCTAGCGAGGCGCCTGAACTGTTTCCTTCCCATGCTTCTTGTATTGTGCTTTCTAGAGAAGGGACTCACTCCCACATCATTTCATACCGAAATAGTGCAGGTTTTCTGGTGGTGTCTTCGGTCCCCAAAGACAGTAATAGGGGGAAATGTGTTGGGGAATGCAGTATTTCAAAAAAAAAATCCTATGAACACGCAAGATCTATCTAGGAGATGCATAGCAACGAGAGGGGAGAGTGTGTCTACGTACCCTCATAGACCGAAAGCGGAAGCGTTTATCAACGCGGTTGATGTAGTCGTACACCTTCACGGTCTGTCCCGATCAAGTACCGAACGTACGGCACCTCCGCGTTCAGCACACGTTCAGCTCGATGATGTCCTCGCCTTCTTGATCCAGCAAGACGGGCAAAGTAGTAGATGAGTTCCGGCAGCACGATGGCGTGGTGACGGTGTTGGTGAAGAACAATCTCTGCAGGGCTTCGCCAAGCACAACAAAAACTATGACAGAGGATAAACTAGAGGGGATGGGGTTGCCGGCACAAGGCTTGGTGATTCTTGATGTGTCTTGGGTGCTAGCCCTGCCCATCTATTTATATGTTGAGCATTGGGGTCAAAACTTGGAGTAAAAGCCTACACAAAGTCGGTTTCACCCGAAAGGCAAGAGTCCTTCTTGGACTCCAGGACCAGATGCCAGGGTTCCCGGCTTCTAGACCCAGACGCTAGGGACCCTGGTGTCTGGCCCCTAGACTCCGCAAAACTTCCTTTTGCGCTTTCCAAAACCTTTTGGGCTTTTCCCTTTGGCCCAAATAAAGTGTTCTTGTACCCAAACATTTTGGGAAACATCCAGAACCCCTTCTGGAGACCAAACACTATTATCCCATATATCAATCTTTATATCCGGACCATTTCGGAGTTCCTCGTCATGTCCGTGATCTCATCCGGGACTCCGAACAACATTCGGTCACCAACATACATAACTCATATAATACTATATTGTCAACGAATGTTAAGCGTGCGGACCCTACGGGTTCGAGAACTATGTAGACATGACCGAGACATCTCTCTAGTCAATAACCAATAGCGGGACATGGATGCCCATATTGGCTCCTACATATTCTACGAAGATCTTTATCGGTCGAATCGCATAACAACATACGTTGTTCCCTTAGTCATCGGTATGTTACTTGCCCGAGATTCGATCACCGGTATCCTCATACCTAGTTCAATCTCGTTTCTGGCAAGTCTCTTTACTCATTCCGTAATGCATCATCCCGTAACTAACTCTTTAGTCACATTGCTTGCAGGGCTTATAGTGATGAGCATTACCGAGAGGGCCCAGAGATACCTCTCCGACAATTGGAGTGAAAAATCCTAATCTCGATCTTTGCCAACTCAACAAACACCATCAGATACACCTGTAGAGCATCTTTATAATCACCCAGTTACATTGTGACGTTTGATAGCACACTAAGTGTTCCTCCGGTATTTGGGAGTTGCATAATCTCATAGTCATAGGAACATGTATAAGTCATGAAGAAAGCAATAGCAATAAACTAAACGATCATAGTGCTAAGCTAACGGATGGGTCTTGTCCATCACATCATTCTCTAATGATGTGATCCCATTCATCAAATGACAACACATGTCTATGACTAGGAAACTTAACCATCTTTGATTAACGAGCTAGTCAAGTAGAGGCATACTAGGGACACTCTGTTTGTCTATGATTCACACATGTATCAAGTTTCCGGTTAATATAATTTTATCATGAATAATAAACATTTATCATGATATAAGGAAATACAAATAACAACTTTATTATTGCCTCTAGGGCATATTTCCTTCAGTCTCCCACTTGCACTAGAGTCAATAATCTAGTTCACATCGTAATGTGATTTAACACCAATAGTTCACATCTTTATGTGATTAGTTCACATCTTCATGTGACTAATACCCAAATGGTTTACTAGAGTCAATAATCTAGTTCACATCGCTATGTGATTAACACCCAAAGAGTGATCATGTTTTGCTTGTGAGAGAAGTTTAGTCTACGGGTCTGCAACATTCAGATCCATATGTATTTTGCAAATTTCTATGTCTACAATACTCTGCACGGAGCTACTCTAGCTAATTGCTCCCACTTTCAATATGTATCTAGATCGAGACTTAAAGTCATCTAGATCAGTGTAAAAAGCTTACATCGATGTAACTCTTTACGGCGAACTCTTTTATCACCTCCATAACCAAGAAATATTTCCTTAGTTCTTTAAGGATAATTTTGACCGTTGTCCAGTGATCTACTCCTAGATCACTATTGTACTCCCTTGCCAAAATCATGCTAAGGTATACAATAGGTCTGGTACACAGCATAGCATACTTTATAGAACCTATGACTGAGGCATAGGGAATGACTTTTCATTCTCTTTCTATTTTTTGCCGTGGCCTGGTTTTGAGTCTTTACTCAATTTCACACCTTACAACTCAGGCAAGAACTCCTTCTTTGACTGATCCATTTTGAACTCCTTCAAAATCTTATCAAGGTATGTAGTCATCGAAAGTCTTATCAAGTGTCTTGATCTATCTTTATAGATCTTGATGCCCAATATGTAAGTAGCTTTACAGGTAATTCTTTCTTTGAAAAACTCCTTTCAAATTCTCCTTTATGCTTTCCAGAAAAGTCTACATCATTTCTGATCAACAATATGTCATTCACATATACTTACCAGAAAGGCTATAGTGCTCCCACTCACTTTCTTGTAAATACAGGCTTCACAGCAAGTCTGTATAAAACTATATGCTTTCATCAACTCATCAAAGCGTATATTCCAACTCCGATATGCTTGCACCAGTCCATAGATGGATCGCTGGAGCTTGCACACTTTGTCAGCATCTTTAGGATTGAAAAAACCTTCTGGTTGCATCATATACATCTCTTCTTTAATAAATCCATTAAGGAATGTAGTTTTGATATCCATTTGCCAGATTTCATAAAATGGGCAACTGCTAACATGATTCGGACAGACTTTTAAGCATCGATACGAGTGAGAAAATCTCATCGTAGTCAACACCTTGAACTTGTCGAAAACCTTTTGTGACAATTCGAGCTTTGTAGATAGTAACACTACTATCAGCATCTGTCTTCCTCTTGAAGATCCATTTATTATGAATGGCTCACCGATCATCAGGCAAGTCAATCAAAGTCCATACTTTGTTCTCATGCATGGATCCCATCTCAGATTTTGTGGCCTTAAGCCATTTCACGGAATCTGGGCTCATCATCGCTTCCTCATAGTTCATAGGTTCATCATGGTCTAGTAACATGACTTCTAGAACAGGATTATCGTACCACTCTGGTGTGGAACGTACTCTGGTTGACCTACGAGGTTTGGTAGTAACTTGATCTGAAGTTTCATGATCATCATCATTAACTTCCTCACTAATTGGTGTAGGCATCACTGGAACTGATTTTTGTGATGAACTACTTTCCAATTCGGGAGAAGGTACAATTACCTCATCAAGTTCTACTTTCCTCCCACTCACTTCTTCCGAGAGAACCTCCTTCTCTAGAAAGGATCCACTCTTAGCAACAAAGATCTTGCCTTCGGATCTGTGATAGAAGGTGTACCCAATAGTTTCTTTTGGGTATCCTATGAAGACGCACTTCTCCGATTTGGGTTTGAGCTTATCAGGCCGAAACTTTTTCACATAAGCATCGCAACCCCAAACTTTAAGAAACGACAGCTTAGGTTTCTTGCTAAACCATAGTTCATACGGTGTCATCTCAACGAATTTTAGACAGTGCCCTATTTAACGTGAATGCAGTTGTCTCTAATGCATAACCCCAAAACGATAGTGGTAAATCGGTAAGAGACATCATAAATCGCACCATATCTAATAAAGTTTGGTTACGATGTTCGTACACACCATTATGCTATAGTGTTCCAGGTGGCATGAGTTTGTGAAACTATTCCACATTGTTTTAATTGAAGGCCAAACTTGTAACTCACATATTCGCCTCCGCGATCAGATCGTAGAAACTTTATTTTATTGTTACGATGTACTTCACTCTGAAATTCTATGAACTTTTCAAATGTTTCAGACTTGTGTTTCATTAAGTAGATATACCCATATCTCCTCAAATCATCTGTCAAGGAGAGAAAATAACAATACCCGCCGCGAGCCTCAACACTCATCAGATCGCATACATCAGTATGTATTATTTCCAATAATCAGTTGCTCGCTCCATTGTTCCGGAGAACAGAGTCTTAGTTATCTTGCCCACGAGGCATGGTTCGCAAGCATCAAGTGATTCCAAAAGCCCATAGGCATGGAGTTTGTTCATGCGCTTTACACCAATATGACCTAAATGGCAGTGTCATAACTATGTTGCACTATCATTATCAATTTTGCATCTTTTGGCATCAATATTATGAATATGTGTATCACTACGATCGAGATTCAGTAAACCATTCACCTTGGGTGTATGACCTCAGAAGGTATTATTCATGTAAATAGAATAACAATTATTCTTTGACTTAAATGAATAACAATATTGCAATAAACATGATCCAATCATATTATGCTCAACGCAAACACCAAATAACATTTATTTTAGGTTCAACACTAATCCCAAAGGTAAAGAGAGTGTGCGATGGTGATCTTATCAACCTTGGAATCACTTCCAACACACATCGTCACCTTGCCCTCAACTAGTCTTTGTTCATTTTGTAACTCCTGTTTCGAGTTACTAATCATAGCAACTGAACCAGTATCAAATACCCAGGGCTACTATGAACACTAGTAAAGTACACATCAATAATATGTATATCATATATACTTTTGTTCATTTTGCCATCCTTCTTATCCTCCAAGTATCTGGGGCAGTTCCGCTTCTAGTGACCATTTCCTTCGCAGTAGAAACACTCAGTTTCAGGCTTGGGTCTAGCTTTGGGCTTCTTCATGGGAGTGGCAACTTGGTTGTCATTCTTCTTGAAGTTCCCTTTCTTTCCCTTGCCCTTTTACTTGAAACTAGTGGTCTTGTCAACCATCAACACTTGATGCTTCTTTTTATTTATACCTTCACCAATTTCAGCATCGCGAAGAGCTTGGGAATCGTTTCCGTTATCCCTTGCATATTATAGTTCATCATGAAGTTCTAGTAACTTGGTGATAGTGACTAGAGAACTCTGTCAATCACTATCTTATCTGGAAGATTAACTCCCACTTGATTCAAGTGATTGTAGTACTCAGACATTCTAAGCACATGCTCACTAGCTGAGCTATTCTCCTCCATCTTGTGGGCAAAGTACTTGTAAGAGGTCTCATACCTCTTGACTCGGGCATGAGTCTGAAATACCAATTTCAGCGCTTGGAACATCTTATATGCTCTGTGGCATTCAAAATGTTTTTGAAGTCCCGGTTCTAAGCCATAAAGCATGTCGCACTAAACTATCAAGTAGTTATCGTACCGAGCTTGCCAAACGTTCATAACATCTGTATCTACTCCTGCAATAGGTCCGTCACCTAGCGATGCATCAAGGACATAATTCTTCTATGCAGTAATGAGGATAATCCTTAGATCACGGACCTAGTCCGCATCATTGCTACTATCATCTTTCAACATAGTTTTTCTCTAGGAACATATCAAAAATTAACGGGGAGCTACATCGTGAGCTATTGATCTACAACATAGTTACTATCAGGACTATGTTCATGATAAATTAAAGTTCAATTAATCATATTACTTAAGAACTCCCAGTTAGTTACACATCCCTCTGGTCATCTAAATGATCACGTGATCCAAATCAACTAAACCATGTCCGATCATCACGTGAGATGGAGTAGCTTTCAATGGTGAACACCACTATGTTGATCATATCTACTATATGATTCACGCTCGACCTTTCTGTCTCGGTGCTCTGAGGCCATATCTGCATATGCTAGGCTTGTCAAGTTTAACCCGAGTATTCTGCTTGTGCAAAACTGGCTTGCACCCGTTGTATGTGAACGTAGAGCTTATCACACCCGATCATCACGTGGTGTCTCATCACGACGAACTGTAGCAACGGTGCATACTCAGGGAGAACACTTATACCTTGAAATTTAGCGAGAGATCATCTTATAATGCTACCGCCGTACTAAGCAAAATAAGATGCATAAAGGGTAAACATCACATGCAATCAATATAAGTGGTATGATATGGCCATCATCATCTTGTGCCTTTGATCTCCATCTCCAAAGCACCGTCATGATCACCATCGCCACCGTCTTGACACCTTGATCTCCATCGTAGCATCATTGTTGTCTTGCCAACTTTGCTTCCATGACTATCGCTACCGCTTAGTGATAAAGTAAAGCAATTACATGGCGATTGCATTTCATACAATAAAGCGACAACCATATGGCTCCTGCCAGTTGCCGATAACCGTGTTACAAAACATGATCATCTCATATAACATTTTATATAATCATGTCTTGACCATGTCACATCACAACATGCCCTGCAAAAACAAGTTAGACGTCCTCTACTTTGTCGTTGCAAGTTTTTACGTGGCTGCTACGGGCTTAGCAAGAACCGTTCTTACCTACGCATCAAAAACCACAACGCGGTATAGTGATTGATTTTTGATCTTCGGAAAGAACCCTGTTCATTGAACCCGATTCAACTAAAGTTGGAGAAACTGAAACCCGCCAGCCACCTGTGTGCAAAGCACGTCGGTAGAACCAGTCTCATGAAAGCGATCATGTAATGTCGGTCCGGGCCGCTTCATCCAACAATACCGCCGAATCAAGAAACAACTAGTGACGACAAGCAATATGTATATACCCACGCCCACAACTCCTTTGTGTTCTACTCGTGCATATAACATCTACGCATAGGCCTGGCTCGGATGCCACTATTGGGGAACGCAGTATTTCCAAAAAATTCCTACGATCATGCAGGATCTATCTAGGAGATGCATAGCAACGAGCGGGGAGAGTGTGTCTACGTACCCTCATAGACCGAAAGCGGAAGCGTTTATCAACGCGGTTGATGTAGCCATACACCTTCACGATGACGTCCGCGTTCAGCACATGCTCAACTCGGTGACATCCTCGCCTTCTTGATCCAGCAAGACGGGCGAAGTAGTAGGTGAGTTCCGGCAGCACGACGGCGTGGTGACGATGTTGGTGAAGAACAATCTCTGCAGGGCTTCGCCAAGCACAACGGAAACTATGACGGAGGATAAACTAAGGGGACGGGGTTGCCGGCACACGGCTTGGTGATTCTAGATGTGTCTTGGGTGCTAGCCCTACCCCTCTATTTATATGTTGAGCCTTGGGGTCGAAACTTGGAGTAAAAGCCTAGACAAAGTCGGTTTCACTTGAAAGGCAAGAGTCCTTCTTGGACTCCAGGACCAGATGCCAGGGTTCTCGGCGTCTGGACCCAGACGCCAAGGACCCTGGCGTCTGGCCCCTGGACTCCGCAAAACTTCCTTTTGTGCTTTCTAAAAACCTTGTGGGATTTTCCCTTTGGCCCAAATAAAGTGTTCTCGTACCCAAACATTTTGGGAAACATCCGGAACCCCTTCCGCTAAATTCCGGAACCCTTCCAGAGACCAAACACTATTATCCCATATATCAATCTTTATATCCGGACCATTTCGGAGTTCCTCATCATGTCCATGATCTCATCCGAGACTCCGAACAACATTCGGTCACCAACATACATAACTCATATAATACTATATCGTCAACGAACGTTAAGCATGCGGACCCTATGGGTTCGAAAACTATGTAGAGATGACCGAGACATCTCTCTGGCCAATAACCAATAGCAGAACCTGGATGCCCATATTGGATCCTACATATTCTATGAAGATCTTTGTCGGTCGAACCGCATAACAACATACGTTGTTCCCTTTTGTAAGGGCATTTCCCTACTTTGTGTTTTGGATGATGATGACAACCCTTTGTTGGTCTAATCATGTGCTAAGTGCTTCAGATTCTTGGTGATTAGGCTTACATCGGTTAGCTATTCTCTCTGGAAGGAAAAGATCGAAGACAGGGTTTTTCTACGTGTTTATCTCTTTGGTAGTAAGGAACCTGTACTATTAAGAGGGAATCCACATTGGAAGGAGTTGGGGGGATCATTGCACGCACACATTTGCCACACCCTCCTTTGCCTTCCTTGTTTTGTGTGAGAGAGAGCTCCCCTTCCTTTTCTTCTGCTTGTTGTGTTCTCCTAGCGGTTGTACCACTGGCTCTTGGCGCTAACCCAACCTCCACCCGAGGGGTGATACCCTGGGGTTGAACAGCCCAGTCATGAATGAGCGGTTGTACCGCTGCTCCCGGGCGGTGGTACCGCCACCAAGCTTAACAATGACTATGGTCTGTCTCTAGCGGTTGTACCGGCCAAGTACTGCTCAACAACCGGTCAAACTTCTGTTTTGATGCAGTACTTGGGCAGTGGTGGCCCGGTTAGTCCGATTGTGCCCCGCACACCGGTACCACCGGTGTCCTAAGCGGTTCTACCGCTTGGGACTTAGCCACCCAAGTGTCCAAGGCCAGGCGGTTGCACTGATGCTATACCGCTTGATCACCGCACACAGGGGTGACACCCTACTATTTCAAGGCGGTGGTTGAGCGGTGGCTGGGCGGTTGTTCCGGTTGTTCTCCACAACTGGTACTACCGCCTGTCGGCCTGGTTGTACTGCTTGGTAGGGTTCTGCAGGTAAATCGTGAAGTTCCGGTTGTACCAGGACGAAGAGCGGTTGTACCGCTGCAGTGCTGTTTTCACAGTAACGATTGGATTTTAGGGTTTGCTATATAAAGGTGGTTCTTCCACCGACCACATTTACCTCTTACCTCTCTCACACTCCTCCATTAATGCCACTCAAGCTCTCTTGCCCGATCTCTCTCTCTAGCCACTCAAACTTGTTGATTTGCTAGGGATTGAAGGAGGAGATCTAGATCTACACTTGCACCAAAGGACATTTGCTTCCCCATACCTTCTTGTGTGGATTTTGTTACTCTTGGGTGTTTGAGCACCCTAGATGGTTGAGGTCACCTCAGAGCCACATTCCATTATGGTGAAGCTCCATGGTTTCATTGGGAGCCTCTAATTCAGTTGTGGAGAGAGCCCCGACCTTGTTTGTAAAGGTCTGGTCACCGCCTCCAAGGTCACAAATAGTGGAATCATGGCATCTCGCATTGTGTGAGGGCGTGAGGAGAATACGGTGGCCCTAGTGGCTTCTGGGGGAGAATTGTACCTCCACACCGCTCCAACAGAGACGTACTTCCACTCAAAAGGAAAGAACTTTGGTAACACGTCCTCGTCTTCACCGGCTCCACTCTTGGTTATCTTGTACCTTTACTTGTGCAAGCTTATATTGTGTTGCATCTGTTGCTTGCTTGAGTGCTCGTTGTTGTTGCATCATATAGGTTGCTCGCCTAGTTGCATATCCAGACATCCTACTTTGATGCAAAGTTTAAATTGGTAAATAGAAGCTAAAAATTGTTAGTTGCCTATTCAACCCCCCCTCTAGTCAACTATATTGATCCTTTCAATTGGTACCAGAGCCTCGTCTCTTTATTAAGGACTTGCCATCCGAAGAGTATGGTTGACACCGTAGATAGTGAGGAGGAGCACCCCGGTGTGATTCCATCCTCGTCTACGGCCGATGGGGGAACCTCGGTCTCACGTGAGGAGCTCAATGTGGCCTTGGACACATTTAAAACCTCCATGATGGCCGAGGTCAAATGCGTGCTTAAGAACTTTCTTGATGGTCTTAAATTGTCCACCGCACCGTTGGAAGTGGTCGATCCCACTAACAAGGTGACGGATGCTAACTCCGACAAGGGGGAGCTTCTAGTGATAAAGTTCCTTTGTCTAGTGGTAAAAGTGGAAACGACATCTTTGCCCATGTGGAGCCTCCACTTACCTATGGAGGACCAATTCCCTCCACTCATTTAAACCATGCCGGTTCTCCTCCTAAGATTGTGAAAAATGAGGATTTTGACGCTTGGGTCTATCGCTTTAAATGTCATTTAAATCATGTTAATAGTAACCTTTGGAGAATCATTGAGCAAGGTTTCTATACGCATGACTCAAGCAACTTCACCCCCAGAGAAGCCGCGGATCATCAATTCAACGAGAATGCTCTCTTCATCATCCAAGATGCAATCCCTCCCGAAGATATTGCGCATCTCTGACCATTCACCGTGGAAAAGGAAGCATGGCACCATGTTGTTTCCCTTTACAAGGGAAGCGCAAGCATTAAACGCTCCAACTATGAGGTGGTGCAAGATGAAGCTGATAAATTTGCCATGAATGAATGTGAAGAACCTCGTGAACTCTACCGGAGACTAACCACACCCACGGTCTCACTCCGAGATCATGGGAGCAAGGATACAAATGACAATTGGATCAAGCGGAAGTTTCTCAAAGCCATGATACCTTTTCATAAGGCCATGTCCTCCGTCATCCGTCAAAGGCTGGACTTCCACACCTTGTCCTCAAGTGAAGTGTTGGATGAGTTTGTGGCAATGAGTATCTTGGACAAGACCGCCGATAATGCGGTGTTGCGTTCTCAAAGAGCAAAGAAGCCAGATACGTCTCCAACGTATCTATAATTTTTTATTGTTCCATGCTATTATATTATTTGTTTTGGATGTTTATGGGCTTTATTATGCACTTTTATATTATTTTTGGGACTAACCTATTAATCTAGAGCCTAGTGCTAGTTTCTGTTTTTCCTTGTTTTAGAGTATCGCAGAAAAGGAAAATCAAACGGAGTCCAATTGACCTGAAACTTCATGGAACTTATTTTTGGAATGGAAGCAATCCAGAAGACTTGGGGTGTATGTAAGGGAAGCAACGAGGAAGGCACGAGGCAGGGGGGTGCGCCCACCCCCCCGGGCGCTCCCTCCACCCTCGTGGGCCCCTCGTGGCCCCCCTGATGTATTTCTTCCTCCTATATATACCAATATACCATAAATCCATCGAGGAGCACAATAGATCGGGAGTTCCGTCGTCAGAAGCCTCCGTAGCCACCGAAAACCAATCTAGACACGTTCCGGCACCCTGCCGGAGGGGGGAATCCCTCTCCGGTGGCCATCTTCATCATCCCAGTGCTCTCCATGACGAGGAGGGAGTAGTTCTCCCTCGGGGCTGAGGGTATGTACCAGTAGCTATGTGTTTGATCTCTCTCTCTCTCGTGTTCTTGAGGTGATACGATCTTGATGTATCGCGAGCTTTGTTATTATAGTTGGATGTTATGATGTTTCTCCCCCTCTACTCTCTTGTAATGAATTGAGTTTTCCCTTTGAAGTTGTCTTATCGGATTGAGTCTTTAAGGATTTGAGAACACTTGATGTATGTCTTGCGTGGGATACCCGTGGTGACAATGGGGTATTCTATTGATCCACTTGATGTATGTTTTGGTGATCAACTTGCGGGTTCCGTGACCTTGGGAATCTATGCATAGGGGTTGGCACACGTTTTCGTCTTGACTCTCCGGTAGAAACTTTGGGGCACTCTTTGAAGTACTTTTGTATTGGTTGAATAGATGAATCTGAGATTGTGTGATACATATCGTATAATCATACCCACGGATACTTGAGGTGACATTGGAGTATCTAGGTGACATTAGGGTTTTGGTTGATTTGTGTCTTAAGGTGTTATTCTAGTACGAACTCTAGGATAGATTGAACAGAAAGAATAGCTTCATGTTATTTTACTACGGACTCTTGAATAGATCGATCAGAAAGGATAACTTTGAGGTGGTTTCGTACCCTACCATGGTAATTTGCTCTGGTTATGAATCTAGTCCTAATATTATAGGCATTCAAGAGGGATATAATAAAAACTTTCATATAAAGTGCATTGAATACTATGAGAAGTTTGATACTTGATGATTGTTTTGAGATATGGAGATGGTAATATTAGAGTCATGCTAGTGAGTAGTTGTGAATTTGAGAGATACTTGTGTTAAAGTTTGTGATTCCCGTAGCATGCACGTATGGTGAACCATTATGTGATGAAGTCGGAGCATGATTTATTTATTGATTGTCTTCCTTATGAGTGGCGATCGGGGACGAGCGATGGTCTTTTCCTACCAATCTATACCCCTAGGAGCATGCGCGTAGTACTTTGTTTCGATAACTAATAGATTTTTTCAATAAGTATGTGAGTTCATTATGACTAATGTTGAGTCCATGGATTATACGCACTCTCACTCTTCCACCATTGCTAGCCTCTCCAGTACCGCACAAATTTCGCCGGTACCATAAACCCACCATATACCTTCCTCAAAACAGGCACCATACCTACCTATTATGGCATTTCCATAGCCATTTCGAGATATATTGCCATGCAACTTTCCACCGTTCCGTTTACTATGACATGCTCCATCATTGCCATATTGCTTTTTATGATCATGTAGTTGACATTGTATTTGTGGCAAAGCCACCGTTCATAATTCTTTCATACATGTCACTCATGCATCATTGCACATCCCGGTACACTGCCGGAGGCATCCATATAGAGTCATATCTTGTTCTAAGTATTGGGTTGTAATTCTTGAGTTGTAAGTAAATAAAAGTGTGATGATCATCATTATTAGATCATTGTCCGAGTGAGGAAAGGATGATGGAGACTATGATTCCCCCACAAGTCGGGATGAGACTCCGGACTGAAAAAAAGAAGAGGCCAAAAAAGAGAAAAGGCCCAAATAAAAAAAGAGGCCATAAAAAAAGAGAAAAGGCCCAAATAAAAAAAATAAAAAAATGAGAAAAAAAGAGAGAAGGGGCAATTCTACTATCCTTTTACCACACTTGTGCTTCAAAGTAGCACTATGATCTTCCTGATAGAGAGTCTCCTATGTTGTCACTTTCATATACTAGTGGGAATCTTTTATTATATAACTTGGCTTGTATATTCCAATGATGGGCTTCCTCAAAATGCCCTAGGTCTTCATGCACTACAAAAGAAATACACTTCCGTGATGATACGTGTTTGTCATAGTAGGTCGCGTTTTTTGTCATGCATGTACATCCATGACGATTTTATGACAGAATCAAGATAGTCATACCTGTGCTGTCGTAGAAGTGTTCCATGACATTACCAAAATTATCATCACGGAAGTGTCCACTTCCATGATGATAAATCGCGTGTCACAGAAGTGCTTTCGTCAAGGGTGACCGACACGTGGCATCCACCGTAACGGAACGCCGTTAAGCTATCGGGTCGGATTTTGGATCCGATAACCCGTTAACAGCCCTGACCAATGGGAAATTTCCACGTGTAAAATTCTGATTGGCCGAAGGGAACACCTGTCAGCTCGTCAGTGGGCCAGATGTCACCCGTCCATTGGAGGAGACATGCCTATGATACGTCGACACGTGGCTGGGCCCAACAGAGGCCCATATAGGTTAAAAAGGCCGGCCCGGTCAAAGGCCCATAGAACTTAATCAGGTACTAGTGGGCCAGCCCAATAACGGCCTGCTTAATAAAGGCCCATTTACGGCCCAAAGCTAGATCTGGCCCGTTAATTGTTCGCCCAATATTTGGGCCCATTTACGCCCCGAAGCCAGATCTGGCCCGTTAATTGTTCACCCAATATTTGGGCCCATTTGCGGCCCAAAGCCAGATTTGGCCCGTTAATTGTTCGTCGAATATTTGGGCCCAACTACAGCCCAGTGACTTTCAGCCTGTTAGAGGCCTGATGTAGACATGGGCCCATTTCAACCCGGTGTGACTTTCGGCCTGGGAATGGCCCGTGCTGCCCATGGGCCATATATGGTCTGACGGGACATCGGGCCCACTAACGGCCCGTGCTAAAGGTGTCAATAGTTAAGCCCAACGTGACTTTGGGCCTATTAAAGGCCTCCCGCGTAATTCGGCCCGTTGATGCCTATGCTAAACTTTCGGCCTCTTAAAGGCCCATGGTATCAGTGGGCCAACTAAGGCCCGAGATATGTTTCGGCCTGGTAACGGCCCGTGAGCTAACTGGGCCCAAAACGGCCCGGTCTACATTTCGGCCTGCTGAAGGCCCGTCGACGACTAGTGAAAATTGAGGCCCAACATGCATTTTGGCCTGCTAAAGGCCCGTGGTTTCATCTCGGCCGTAATAGGCCAGTACAATATTCAGCCTGTTAATGGCCCAACGCTACCTGGGCCAAACTAAGCGCTGGGTCGACAAAAGGCCCAACTAAAGTATAGGCCGGTGTAAGTTTGGGCCTGACGCAATGTGTGAAGGCCCCAATCATTCGGGCCCATGAAAGACGCAGGCCGGCCCAATTGTGGCCTGCTAAAAACCTGGCCCGTTAGAGTCGAATGTTTCAGTCCGGTCGACTACATCTGGTTTTTTTTTCAGATAGCGAATGATGGCAGTAACTAGTAGGAATTAAGAACAAACCTACTCTATACAATAAAGAAATTACGACATAGTAACTAAGAATAAACCTACACTATACAATAAAGGATTTAAGGTATATTACATCCACTGGGCATCAAAGTTCGCCACCAGTGATCATAAAGCGCAACGAAGAAGCAGATTACAAAAACTGGGCACCATTGCAGGGTAACAAAATAATACTGAACCGAGACCACTTCCAATACAGTTCAAGAAAGGTTAGCCTTGCGGGGGAACTGCTGCGCAAGCTGCTGAGCAAGGCTGTGAGACCGGCCTAGCATGTCGGTCATAGCTTCCAGGTGTAGCTGTTTAGCGATGAGGTTCTCATTGGTGTTCTCCGCAATCTTTCTTAGAGATAGGACTTCAAGTCGAAGTTGAGTTGTAGAATGCCTTTCTGCTAGAACTTGGGACTGAAGAAGTCGAACTGATTCAGACAACGAATTCTGTGAGCTTGTCTGACTGTTAGTCTCAAGTAACTTGAACACTGCATCAAGACAAGACTTTGGGGTTGTCTCGCTATCTTCAAGATGTTTTGCCTTCTTTGCTGCAATATATGTTGGATTTGTCTCACAACCTTCACCATACTTGTGCATGCCATCATGCACATCACCCTGAAACAAAGCAGAGAGATGACAGGTGAGGGAGTCCTGGATTAGGGGGTCTCTGGACAGCCGGACTATCTCCATTGGCCGGACTGTTAGACTATGAAGATACAAGATTGAAGACTTCGTCTCGTGTCCGGATGGGACTCTACTTGGCGTGGAAGGCAAGCTAGGCAATACGTATATGGATATCTCCTCCTTTGTAACCGACCTTGTGTAACCCTAACCCTCTCCGGTGTCTATATAAACCGAAGGGTTTTAGTCCATAGGACAACAATCACAACATACAATCATACCATAGGCTAGCTTCTAGGGTTTAGCCTCTCTCTGATCTCGTGGTAGATCTACTCTTGTACTACCCATATCATCAATATTAATCAAGCAGGACATAGGGTTTTACCTCCATCAAGAGGGCCCGAACCTGGGTAAAACATCGTGTCCCCTGCCTCCTGTTACCATCCGGCCTAGACGCACAGTTCGGGACCCCCTACCCGAGATCCGCCGGTTTTGACACCGACATTGGTGCTTTCATTGAGAGTTCCTCTATGTCGTCGCCGTTAGGCTTGATGGCTCCTACTATCATCGATAATGATGCGGTCCAGGGTGAGACTTTTCTCCCCAGACAGATCTTCGTATTCGGTGGCTTTGCACTGCGGGCTAATTCGCTTGGCCATCTAGAGCAGATTGAAAGCTACGCCCCTAGCCATCAGGTCAGATTTGGAAGTTGGAACTACACGGTCGACATCCGCGGAGACTTGATCTTCGACGGATTCAAGCCACAACCGGGCGCGCCACACTGTCGCGATGGGTATGACCTAGCTCTGCCGCCGAACAGTACCCCAGAGGCTGCGCCCGTATCAGCTCCGACCCTTAGCTCGGAGCCAACTGCGCCATTCGAGGACGGGTGGTTAGACACCGCCTCAGGGGCTGCAGTCTCAACGGTGATCGAGCCGAACACCAGCCTAACCCTCTGCGCAGCCCGTGACTCCAAGGTGCCGGACTCTTTTTCGGACTCCGAACCATGGCCGATTGGGCACCGATCATGGAATTCGCCGCCGCGGATATCTTTCAGCACTCGCCCTTTAGCGACATTCTGAATTCACTAAGGTCTCTCTCTTTGTCAGGAGAGCCCTAGCCGGATTATGGCCAACATGATTGGGATGCGGACGACGAAGAAATTTGACGCCCACTCACCACCCACTTCATAGCCACTATCGATGATTTAACCGACATGCTCGACTTCGACTCCGAAGACATCGACGGTATGGACGACGATGTAGGAGACGAACATGAACCAACACCTATAGGGCACTGGAAAGCCACCTCGTCATATGACATATACATGGTGGATACACCCAAAGAAGATGACGACGAGGAATGGAAGGACGCACCGAAGGCTTGTTCCCTTGAGAAGCAGTCAAAGCGGCGGCGCAAGCGCCGCCCCAAATCCCGCCTCGGCAGAAATAACGATCATACAGACCCAGCGTTGGAGCAGGGCGAACCACTGCCGGACTACGGCAATACGGAGAATCAACCGAACAAACTAATTCTGTCAAAGATAATAGTCCGGACGACATAACGCCGGACAGGCACCCGGAGCAGCAGAATGCCCGTCAATGGCTTGTTGCCACCGCGAGGAGTCTGAAAAAGCAGAAGCAAAGGCTCAAGGCTGTGCAGGACACACTCCAAATCAAATGGAGTAAAGTACTCAACACAGCAGCGAAGTACGGCGACAATCGCCCCACCAAGAGCTACCCAAAGCGGAAGTTGCTACATGAATTCGATGAGGAGGCCTCAGACCCCCCACAACCAAAAATGAAAACAGCCACCTGGCCGGATAGACGACCTCACGGCCAACATCGAGCGGCAAACAACGCCACTCACAAGCCAATACGCGATCCACGCGAGGGCTCGCACCAAAAGGACGACGCAACCAGATCCATCTATGGACCACGCAAGCGCACCCCAGCATACGATGTAACACAACAAACATCCGAACAATGCGGTACACCCAGATACAGGGGTGCCGCACACCCCCTATGTTTCACCAACGAGGTGCTGGACCATGAATTTCCAGAGGGATTCAAACCCGTAAACATAGAGGCATACGACGGAACAACAGACCCTGGGGTCTGGATTGAGGACTATATCCTCCATATCCATATGGCTCGAGGAGATGATCTCCACGCCATCAAGTACTTACCCCTCAAGCTCAAAGGGCCAGCTCTTCACTGGCTTAAAAGCCTCCCTGAAAACTCCATTGGAAGCTGGGAAGAGCTCGAAGACGCTTTTCGGGCAAATTTTCAAGGGACTTATGTCCGACCTCCGGACGCGGACGATTTGAGTCATATAACTCAACAGCCCGGAGAGTCAGCCCAAAAACTTTGGAACAGGTTTCTTACTAAAAAGAACCAAATTGTCGACTGTTCGGACGCCGAAGCCTTGGCAGCTTTTAAGCATAGCGTCCATCACGAATGGCTTGCCAGACACCTCGACCAAGAAAAGCCGAGAACAATGGCAGCATTAACAAGCCTCATGACCCGCTTTTGCATGGGTGAGGACAGCTGGCTAGCCAGATGCAGCACCAGCGACCCCAGTACATCTGAAGTTAGAGATGGAAACAGGAAATCACGGTGCAATAGCAATAACAAACGCCGGAATAAAGAAGACAACACGAAGATCTCGGCAGTAAACGCCGGATTCAAAAGCTCTCGGCCAGGTCAGCAAAAGACGCCCTCTAGAGGCGCCAGAGACGAACTGTCCAGCCTAAACAAAATTCTGGACCAAATATGTCAGATCCATAGCACCCCTGGTAAACCCGCTAATCATACCCACAGAGAATATTGGGTCTTCAAGTAGTCCGGCAAGCTCAACGCCGTACACAAGGGGGAGGATACACCAAGCGAAGACGAGGATGAGCCTCTCAAGCAAGACACTCGGGAACAAAAGAAATTTCCACCAGAAGTCAAAACAGTAAACGTGTTACACGTGATCAAAGGAAGAAACAAAACGGCACTCCCAGAAAAATATGCCCAAGGGCCTATCACCGCGGAGTCCTGCCACTGGTCGTCTCAACCGATAACTTTCAACCATCGTGATTACTCAGCAAGTATTCGGTGTGTAGGATGGGCTGCCCTAGTATTAGACCCAATAATTGACGGATACCACTTCACACGAGTCCTGATGGACGGTGGCAGCAGTCTAAACCTGATATACCAAGACACAATCCGCGAAATGGGGATAGACCCAACAAAAATTTCCCATAGCAATACTACCTTTAAAGCATTAACGCTAGGCCTAGGGGCTCATTGCACGGGCTCCCTGCTACTAAAGGTTATATTCGGCTTATCCTATAACTTCCATAGCGAACATTTAACCTTCAACATCGCTCCGTTCCAAAGTGGCTATCAAGCACTACTCGGACGCGAAGCTTTCGCTCGCTTTAATGCAATACCGCACTACGCTTCCCTCACACTCAAGATGCCCGGCCCACGTGGCATCATTACAGTAAATGGAAGTATTAAGCGATCTTTGCACGCCGAAGAGAGTGCGGCTGCCTTGGCAGCCGCACACTAAAAATGGCCTCACCAACTAAAGCATTTAACAGGTCATCAAGACCTCGGACACGGTTAGTCGAGTCCGGCGCAGCTATATGCAATTCATACCGGATCAATGGTCACACCCCTATTACAAATACAAGGGGCTCAACGCGCGTAGACAAGTGGCAATTTTTACTCGTCTTGAATTATACATGGTTTCTTTAAAAACTATCTTTGTGCACGACAACTTTTTCACCTAAGTTCCTCTCTTTTATAGATGATCATCGTGCTACACCCGTCCAGGATACGGCACAACGGAGACACAGGTGCAGACGTGCAGCAGGGACCCGCTCCAAGGATTCTTTTTAGATTAAGACCCTGCGTAAACCTTTTTTACTGTCTCTTGTTGATACATATCCACCGAATTCTCAGCACAGTTGAGAAGGATGCTGACGTCTTGGCATGTGGCCATGTCAGAATAATGCACGTACCTGGACACAAGGGGCTTCTTACAAAGGGCACTATTTAGGCCTGGTTTATACCATAAAGACCGAATACCTTAGGGAGTGTTCAGCGTCGCGAGTTTGGCCTTATATGCATCAGCTCCGAATCATTGTCTTTGGTCAAATGTTGGGTTTGCCCGGCTCCTGTGTTTTGGTGCCTTACATTCCGCTTTATCGGCTAAGGTAGCACCAGGAGAACTACTGCGATTGTGCCCTGGTTCATCCGGACGAGCACCTCAGTAGAGAAAGCCGAAAACTGACTGTCATGATATAGCGTGAGACTGGTCAACCACTCGACGACCTATCGGAATGTTAGAATTCCTCCGCCTTAATGAAGGGCCATTTTCTGGCCAGGCATGTACGCACCCCGCGATCGGGAGAGTGCGGAGCCACCAGGGGCTATCTAGTAGCCCCACTGTCAAACTCCTATGGCTAAGTGAAAGTGTTAAAGCATTATAGTCCGGTTGCCTCGCTCGCTACACTATCACCTCCTTAATAGGACCAAGACGTTGGGTTAAGTGTGAACACGCATTTTTTGCGAGCACCTCTGCATTATATGCGTGGGGGTTGAAGCCGACGGCTGCAATCTTTCAGGTTATACACATGTATACATAAACGGCCGCACAGGAGGCATCATACTACTTTTAGGCAAAAGTATAAACATAGCCTTATAAAAACTTCATAAAAGCATTGTGTTTACAATGAGAATACATATCACTCAAACATAATATACTTCAAGCACTGGGCCTCTATCAAATGAGCACCCTCGAGAACCTCCTCGAAATAATGCTCGGCAGCCACTCGGCCTATGGCCGAACCCTGCGTCGCAACAGTGGTAGCGTCCATCTCCGCCCAGTATGCTTTAACACGAGCAAGGGCCATCTGCGAGCCTTCTATGCACGCCGACCTCTTCATCGCATTAATGCGCGGCACCGCACCAAGGAACTGCTGCACTAAGCTGAAATAGCTGTTCGGCTTTGGCTTTTCTGGCCATAGCTGATCCACAAGAGACCTCATGGCGAGTACGGACAACCTATTCAGTTCAGCCCATTTGGCTAGCTGGTCAGTCAATGAAAGTGGATGCTCTGGAACGTGGAATTGTGACCAGAACAGCTTGTCCACTTCATGATCTGTCTGACCTTGGAAGTACTTGGCCGCATCAGCAGCGCTCGCCGCCAAATCCATATACGCATCTGCCGAACTCCATAGCTGATCCAGAGGGGCATACCGTGGATCTCCGAACTTCCTCCGTAACATGAAGGGTTTCCTAGCCGCAATATCCCCGGCTTCCCGCAGCTCCTCCTTCTTCGCTCTCATAGCAGAACGGGTGTCTTTGTCCACCGCCGTGGCCTTCTCAAGGTCCATTGCCTTCGATCGGTTTTCTTTTTCAAGGACCCGCCAACGGTCGGCAGTGTCTTTAAATTCTACGGCCATCTTGGCCATCTTCTCTTGGCTCTCGCAATGTGCAACCTTCTCGGCTTTCAACTCTTCGGCCGCCTTCAAAACAGCGGCATTACTAATCCTGGCTTGTTCCTTGGCTCGGGCAAGTTCTTCCTGCAAGGTTTCCACGGTGGCAGCTCCATGTGCAGTCACAACATATTAAAGATACTGGCATCATGCTGCTCTTACTATGTGGCATTCACCAGATAATAACAGTTACCCTGTGCCTCGTCAAGCCTCTTGTTAACAAGCTCGATATCGGCGTCTGCCGCATCCAGTTGCCATTTTAATTTGGCAAACTCACTAGTCCGGCTAGCCACCAGAGCTTCCACCACCTGCACATAGGGGCAGTTTGGTTATTGCCTGGGAATATGATTCTCTGTTCGCCGCCGTTCTCGACGACAACCAAAGTCTCAGGGGCTACTATCTACACAGGGCACACCTAACATGTGCAGTACTATCACATATTATCTCACGTACCTCAAAGCCTGTCAGTAGACTCATAAAGGCTTCATGTAATCCGCTTTCGGCGGACGAGATTCTCTCCATCACCATACCCATCAGCATACGGTGTTCTTCTGAGATGGCCGCTTGCCCCACCAACTCCCTCGGAACGTCTGACCGCACACCAGATGGTGCCGGACTCTTTTGCCTGCTCTCTTCGGGAGCCGAACGCTGGGGACTTCGGGGGTCTATGGGACTATCTTCTTGCCTCACCGGATCCGGAGAGGCCCTCCATGACGACACTTCGGGGTCGCCCGCTTCTTGAGCAGAGGAGTCCGGGGGAGGCGTTTCGCTCTCCATCATCTCTGGAAGAAGATCCCCCGAAGACGAGCTCAGCTGAGAGGGGCTAAGGCCCGAACTGCAAGATATATGCGGTGGTTATTTTCTCAGAAAAAAGATAGCATACCTTTACTATTAAAGTATTTTGGATCACTTACGACTCGTTGGAGGGTTGATCCCCCCGCGGACTTTGTGCGGCAAAAGCACCCCCCGAGGCAGGACCCTCTATGGGAGACTTCTTCTCCCGTTTGGAGGCTTCGGCTTCCGGATCCTCGGAAGCAGTCCTTTTCCTCCCCCGGTTGTCCTCCTTCGCGGAGACGCTCATTCCCTCGGTTGGAACGGGCAGTGATGGGGGCCCGCGTCCGCCCGTATTATCCCCCCGGTATCTTCCTTCGAGGGCTCCGGGCAAGGTGCGACCTCGAGCATCTTTTCCAATACCGGATTTTCCAAACCCTCAGGGAGGGGGCCAAACACCGAATCATCTTCGCCTTTGTTAGCCAGTCCTGGTCAAAAAGTGAACTCTCAGAAATAACTTCGTGATGAATAAAAGACAGTGTGTTCGGCCAGAGGATTTCTTACTTGTTCGGCGGCGTGGTTACTGCTCAGGCCCACGTCCTCGGTAATATCCGGACACTCTACTTGAGGTCCGAAGAATGACTTGTACATCTCCTCGTGCGTCAGGCCGAGGAAACTTTGAATGGCACGCGGTCCCTCTGGGTTGAACTCCCACAAGCGAAGGGGCTGGCGTTTGCAAGGCTGGACTTGACGAACCAGCATAACTTGTATTACCACAGCTAAATTAAAATCTCCCTCGAAGAGATCTCGGATGCGGCTTTGCAGTATAGGCACATCCTTGGCTGGACCCCAGCTCAGACCTCTGCTAATCCATGACATCAGTTGTGGTGGGGGGCCCGAGCGGAAAGCGGGGGCAGCCGCCCACTTGGCACTTATGGGAGCCGTGACGTAAAACCACTCCCGTTGCCATAATTCGGACACCTCTGGAAAGGAACCTTTCGGCCATGGAGCTCCTGCCATCTTGCCTATTGATGTACCTCCGCACGCTGCATGTTGCCCCTCGATCATCTTTGGCTTTACTTCAAAGGTCTTGAGCCACAGGCCGAAGTGAGGGGTAACGCGGAGGAAGGCCTCACACACGACAATAAATGTCGAGATGTGGAGAAAGGAGTCCGGAGCTAGATCGTGGAAATCTAGCCCGTAATAGAACATCAAACCCCTAACGAAGGGATCCAGAGTGAGGCCTAGACCTTAGAGGAAGTGGGAGACGAACACAACATTGTAGTTGGGTTCGGGAGTAGGGACGATCTGCCCTCGAGCAGGCAGCCGATGCGAAACCTCGACGGTCAGGTATCTGGCCTCCCTCAACTTCTTAATGTCCCCTTCCGTAACGGAGGAGGGCATCCATCGGCCTTGAAGGCTGGATCCGGACATGATTGAAGATCCGGAGCACCTAACCTGGGCTTTGGGTGTTAGAACTCGAGGCGGGGGAAGGGTTCAATTGAGCATGAGAGGGAAAAAGCGAAAACCTTGTCCCTTTATAAAGAGGGTGAATATCAAGTGTCCTCTCAGTAGCCGTTTAGGACTTGCCTATAATCTAGGAGTCCTAGACATGGTTGGGTTACCCACGACCGCATTAATGAGAATCCCGTAATTGGGGGAGCACAATCTCTGCTTCGGCAAGACGTGTCAAGAAACCACCTCGCGTTATGTGTGGAGAAACGGTTCGAATAATCACCGGGCCATGACATAACGTCATGCTGCCAAAACAAGCCAGCAAATTAGATCTGCGAAAATGTTATTCTCTCTACGGTGGAATGTGGAACTTATTTTGCAGGGTCGGACACTATCCTCGTATTCAAATTCTTCTGTGATGTATTCGGAGAAGGAACCCGCCTTGCAATGCCGAAGACAATACTGCGCACCGGACTCATCGTCATTGAAGCCTGGTTCAGGGGCTACTGAGGGAGTCCTGGATTAGGGGGTCCTCCGGACAGCCGAACTATCTCCATTGGCCGGACTATTAGACTATGAAGATACAAGATTGAAGACTTCGTCTCGTGTCCGGATGGGACTCTAATTGGCGTGGAAGGCAAGCTAGGCAATACGTATATGGATGTCTCCTCCTTTGTAACCGACCTTGTGTAACCCTAACCCTCTCCGGTGTCTATATAAACCGAAGGGTTTTAGTCCGTAGGACAACAATCACAACATACAATCATACCATAGGCTAGCTTCTAGGGTTTAGCCTCTTTGATCTCGTGGTAGATCTACTCTTGTACATCCCATATCATCAATATTAATCGAGCAGGACGTAGGGTTTTACCTCCATCAAGAGGGCCCGAACCTGGGTAAAACATCATGTCCCCTGCCTCCTGTTAGCATCCGGCCTAGACGCACAGTTCGGGACCCCCTACCCGAGATCCGCCGGTTTTGACACCGACAACATGTTTTGCACGTGTATAAACAAAGATGATAACTATTCTGTCAGTTCTATCCAATTTCAAATTAGAAAATAAAGAGTAAGTTCAAAATATCAATAGCATAATTTGGCATTGTTCATAATGCGGGGAGCTTCACCACACTACTGGATTACCATGTCAACATAACAAGCATAGATGAAGGGAAAAGAAAATCATTGTATCTATTTTGGATAATGTGCATGGCATGTTGTTCATATCATCAGCCACATCAGTAAGATAAAACAAGATATGACAAGGTGCAAACGTGGGCTGCTTCACCACACACTAGATTATAGATCCACAAATACAAGCATACATATAGGGAGAATTAAGTAATGTGCATGGTATGAATAAGGAATTTGGTTTTACAAGCAAAACTTATAACTTACGATTCTTACGAACATGCATTTTGGTTGAAATAGCAAACTAAACAGCAGTAAACGATAGGGAGTATGAGCAAATTAAACAACAATTGAGGATAAAGGCTTTAGAAGGACTGACTTACATTAACAGTTAACACCGACTTTATAATGCCCTTCTCCATGTCAAGGGAAGGATAACTCAAGAATTTCAGCACAAAATCTTCTTCATAAGCATTGCCTGTACTCTACATTTTGTAGAGAGTAAATATAGATATGATAATACTGGAAGGGATAGAGGATAATGAACATAAGATGCAGATTGATGCTACATAATCAACTACCAATCCCTGGAAGTACAAGCATTACATGACAAAATGTACTGACAAGAGCAATGGGCTACACTTCTGCACTGGCATTGTCTGTGTATTCTACTTGTTGGTAAGATTAAATATAGATATGATCTTTTTTAGTAAATGGTGGGCGAGGGAGATAAGATGCAGAATGCTATAAAATGTACCAGTCCCTCTTCCCATAATACATGAGTGTTTTGAACACTGGTGTACTGTACAAGACGTTCTTATATTATGGGACGAAGGGAGTAGCTGTTAATGTAAGTACAGTGATAGTCCACGTTCAGTCCTTACAAGAGGACTGCAGAGCTAAACCTCTTCAAAAGCTTTGGGTTGATTCTAAATTTATGTAAGAGTCCATATGGATCTTATAATGTCCACCAAATGGACGATTATGAGGCTAACATGTGTAGTGATGCTACATAATCAAACAACTATGGAAGTAAGTATGGTCATACAGGGCAAGAGGTACTCACAAGAGCAATGCAGTGTGCAGTATAGTTGCGAGATTCTGTGGTCCCTTGAGAACGAATGTTCTTCTGCTAACAGTTTTCGTACAAGTGAGACATTAAGGAAAATGCAGAAATGTAGTTCAAATTGTGATGTGATATCATAGACAGTACCTTACGCTGCAGTCGAGACCAATGTGTAACAAGATTATTCCAGTCACCGTCGGATAAATGTAGCACCAGAGACTTTACAGAAATTTCATTCAGAGGCTTGCCATCGAAGTGCGCTTGCCTCAGGTAGGAACGATACTTCATCAACGAGTGCTTGAAAAGCGCAACCAACCATTGCTCGTCATCACAATCCAGTTTGCTCCTCGCCTATTTAAAAGAATGAAATCTTGTGTCTTCTGTCAGCAGAAACATATGCAGTAATGACCATGAATAACATTAGTACATTACTTACGCGTAAGTTGAGGTGGAAGACTGTAAATTGTCATGTGTCTGTGGTATAATCTTTCCATGAAGGAAAGATGCGCACAAAGTTCCTAACAACAACATAAGCTTCGTCTTCTAAACTAGGAAGAAATGGAACAGGGGTCCTATTTGCTGCAATTGGGGCTCTCTCTGGTTCGAAAAGGGATTTGGCAACTGGATTTGGTGTACTCTTTGCTGGAATGGGGGTTTTGCGTCGTACAGCTGGTGCTATGTCAACTGGCATAATCATATTGTTTGCTGCAGTTGGGGTCTGTTGAGTTGGGGCATCAGAAATGACCAGTGTAGTAGGGCTAGAGTCTGCTAGAGTTGGGGTATTTTGTGGGTCAGGTGATATTGCAACTACACCTAATGGGCTATTTGATTTATCAGGTGCCACTACCTTTTCCAAATACTTTGCTTGTGCTCCTCCACGATCAGCAATCGCCCTCTTTCTTTTGAACGTCTGATACACAAGAGCAACATTTGAATGGATAAATATGGTATGATGACAAATGGAATATGTACTGAAAATGGATAGGCAGGGCGTATTCATATACACGATGTGTAAACTAACCTAATGGCAGTTCAACAAAGTAGAAGCAATGCAACGCATCAGTTGCAAGATATGTGCGGGCAATGTAACCTTGGAAAGTTAGAGCAAGTACCTTGATGGGTGAATAAGATAGGACATCTTCCTCTGACTCCTCCACTAGGGAGATACATTGACTTAGGTCTCCCTCTAGCTCAGAATCACTGTTAGGATCATATTCTGAGCATGAATCTGTAGGTGGAGAGCGTTTGCATTGCATTGCATCCAGACTTGATTTCAGTCCATTAATGCCAAGTTTGACAGCCATGGCATTGTTCTGCTTTATTCTTTTCATGCGCGCAAGCTCATAATCATTATGATGCTATTCAGAATCTGAGATTCATGAAAACATAAAAAGTAGTCAGATTATCTATGGAATGCATTGCAGATTCAACTCGGAGAGTGTCTCCCTATAAACCCCTGCATATGCAAAGTTCACCTCCCCAACCGTCCTGACCAGACCACACACAGAAATACAAACCTCTTATGTCTCTACAACAGGCAGGCACACATTTCAAAACTAAAGTAGGAACATTAGAATCATATGAAATTCGTATTTGAACAAACAAACTAAGCAATTATGAGTGGCGTAATGTTTAGCTTCAAGGGTGGAGTGTTGGTAGTGCGACAGAAAGCAAGTAGGCAGATTGTATTCCATGTAAAAGATTGAAACCTATGTAAAAGCTGGAAATGACACTTTCTTTCTATACAATGCAATGTTCGTTACCCACACATGATGGAAGAGATCACATAGAGAAATACTATTCACTCATGTCTACAGTTCCAGTATTTAGAAACAGGGTGGTCCACCCTAAAAGAATATTGACAACAAATATGACAAGGCAAGCATAGATGTAGTGAATCAATCATTTACTTGTAAGCTTACTAGGACAAGTATGCAGAATTGTAACTGCAGTAAGAGATCGTCCAAAATCTGAATGAAGAAGTTTGTCTAGCACTTATTGTTTGCAACTAATCGACGTGAATAATTGGATATTATATCGAATAAGTAAGAAAGACAAGTAAAATTGTCAATAAACCTGGCTTGCAGTAGTAATCTGGGTCAATGTCACTATGACCAACAATCCAAAATGACTATTTTCTGTTCCGAGGGCCGGAATTTTGAAAACCATGTGAACTTTAGAGGTACTAAAGATTACCGAAATACATCTGAACCATTAAGTGTAGGTAGCACTGAGCACAAAACAAACCCTAATGACAGTCCTGCCTAATGAGTAATGAATCAATTAGAAAATGGGTGATGAGGAGTGGCTGCTGAGTGTTGAGGACGTATCTCAGGATAAATCGGGTTGGCTTGGTGGGTGCTGCACGCCTGAGCCCTGAACGGACTGGGAAGGTAGGCAAGACGGCGCGCCCGGGCAGCGGTGACGCTGTTGGGCGAGCGGCTCCTGGCCTCCTGTTAGTCCGGCGTCTCCTCCTAGAGTCATGTCGTCCGAGGACGGCAAGTCACCGGCGAGGCAGGCGGCTGGGGGCGAGTAGAGATCGGAAGCGCGTAGTAGAACATAGGGGAATCAGGGCCTGGGACGACCCAAAATCTCAGGGTGGGCTGGCCCACTGTGGGCACCCTGTAGAGATACACACCCGAGCGGCGAACATGCATTTTCGAAACAAATTTAGGAACATTTAGCTGGCCAATTAAAAAACTCTGTTTTAATAATATCAGATTCGTATTTGAACAACTAAGCTTGTTTAGCTTGATGGGTGGAGCAGTGTTATTATGACACGAAGCGCGTATTCTGATCATATAGTGATCATAAAAGGGGGAAACTCTAAGCATATTTTTTTTAGCAAAAGAGGGTTTCCCCTCCGATTTCTATTAAAGAAACCACCACGGAACCAACATGATCAATTAAACCCTAAGCATGATCAATTAAATCATATTATGGCTGTGCCATGGCGGATTTGAAGCTGCAAACTGGAGAAATGATATTTAGCATCCATTGTTTGCTTCGAACTAAGAACTGAATTCTAAGAGCTGAAAAGAAAGTAGAGTAACCAAGTTAAGATCTATTTTCTGGTTGAGATCAAAAAGTTGAGGAGATATGAAGTACCACCTCTCTTGCGGCGCCGTGTAGGCATTGGGGGTGCGATGGCTGTCGGTGGCGTTGAAGTAGATCTACGACAGTAGACGGGTGCATCGGGGGATAAGTCCCGTTGTGGTGGAAGATAAGGTCGTGTGAGTGGCCCCGGCAAAGAGGACGACGACGCCGATGAAGCGAGAGGACGCGATGCAAGGCTATTGGTCCGTCACCGTGGATGAAAAATGTCCATCTCTAGCAGTGGACGACGCGGTCTTGGTAGGCGCTCCGGCATGGTGGAGGACGGTGGCGATGGATGTGGTGGAGGACGGCGGCGATGGATGGGGTGGCAGACGGAGGCTGGTGTGGGGATGGGGTGTTCTAGCGCGGACGGTGTATGAATGGGAAAATGGAGGGAGAGGTACGGGGAACCATGTTTTTGGGACGCGCCTGTCTAAAATATGGGAAAGTTACGAACTTAGCCCCCGTTTAAAATTTGGACGTTCGTCGGTTGGGGATAGGACGGTAATCTCGCATCTCGCCAATATTTGCCTAGAGCGATTTCGGGCGAGGAGAGGGTGGTTGGCGCCCATGGTGTATGAACGGGGCTGATAGGTAGGGCGGTTGTGTCACGTCTGAGTGAAGTTACAAACCCGCCCCTATTGAAAATATTTGCCTACATCGATTTCGGCCGAGTCGAGTTTGTTTTGCCGCCCACCGTGTATGAATAGGGAATGGAGGGAGAAACAGAGGTCTTTCGGATGAGCTTGAACCAAATGAGTTTTGCCGCCCATGTTTGACGCCCACCGTGTCGGAATGGGCTCAGAGGCGGTCATGTCACGTCTAATTGAAGTTACTAACCTACCCCTATTTAGAGCAGTGGAAATCGGGCCGATGGATTGTCTGTGTAATGGGTAGACAATAATTTCCATCTCCCAAACACTTGGCTTCGGGCAACCGACGTGGGAGTGGACATTTTGCTGCTTCTTTCGAATTTTGGGATAATAAGCATCCACGTTTACGCTGGCAACTAAATTCGAATCCATTTTGTAATCCTATATGAATCTTTATAAATCATTCTTTGTGTTTTTATATATCTTCAAAAGGACGACAAAGATGTATTCCACTGCCATATATGAATATGGTTTACAAATGCCGATACTCAAATTCAGAAACTAGAATCCAGTTTAAGGTGAATTCGAATATTTGGAACACTTCATGTCCAACTCAAATGTCACACGCAGCATAATGTGTACTCCCATTTAGATATGTACACAAGCGATGTATCAAGATTCAAATACCGAGTCAATCAACCAAGAATGTACAGAACTAACAGACATATAAACACTTATAGAGTATATGGATCAATAATATCAACTAACATACATAAGCCAAGCTGCTGTACTTTTTTTGGGCTACAACAACATCCTTTTTTAGCCAGCATCTTGGCCCTTTCCGATGCGTGCCACTTATGGTCCATCTATACGACTACTATTGCTGAATGCACATTCAGCCCGATTGGCATATTTGTAGGTCTGGCACAACAATCCAAATGAAATGTCTCTGAGTCTTATCAATTAATACAGACTTGTGCTCAAATAAAATTACAAACCAAAAAAAACAATTATTACATGATCTCTAAAACAAATGGTTTGATTGATTACATGAACAGACAACACAAAGGTTATTCAACTATGGAAAGAACATTTCACCTATGATTTACCAAGTAGGAATTTAATTTCCTTTTCTCCTTCAGGACCTTAACAATCTGGTCAGTCTCAGCTTGCTTCGTTTTGAAATCCACCAAATATTTAATGGTTGTCTTGAGTACTGCTTGTGATTGTGCTGTTTGCTTCCTCAACATGTCAACTTCATCTCTAAGTGCAGAAGCAGAATCTCTTTCTACCACTAGTTTAGCCTCTAGAGCATCAACAGTTGGCAATTCATAATGCACGATTGGGCCGGTGCCACTGTTGTGGAATGATGCAACGTCCATGGGGACCTCGCTCTTTGATCTTGGGCTAACCTGTTTTGCCATTAAAGTTCCGATTGGATTCAGAAAAGTTGAAGTTAGCAAACCATCTCAACTGGGAGTTATAACAGCAAACCAGTTAAACAAACAAGGAATTAAAGAGTTTCAATTGGATGTTGAAAAGTAGTTATTAACATCATTGTAACCCGTTGTTGCAGCAGCAAAGAAGTTAAACAAACAAGTAGATATTTAAGTTAAGGCAAACAGGTAATTCTTAATAGTAAGTATCAAACACATAGATAGGCGCAGTCTACAATATGATTAACAGGTTGTGCCATTATGTAATCAGTAGCAAACTAAATTAAGCCAAGCAACGTAATTGAACAATTTTGCAATAAGTGGCTAACTAAAATTCCGAGAAGCAGGTAACTGAACTTATGCTAGTTCTTTGTACATGCACACTGCAACTTCTTTTTCGCTTACAAGGTTGTACGAAGGAGTCCATGGCATCAATTGCTTGGATACGCAGTCCCAATACTTCTTTCTTCCCACACTGCATGGGTAAGTCGAATGTGGTAAGATGGTGCGTCCTTGATATGTTATATGAGGACGTGTAGTCAGACTAGTTATAGCCAAACACATCACACTGGCTTTTACGGTATATTTCATGCAATTACTTTTGGCATATCGATATCTAAGCAATCTACAATAGGATGAAAAGACTGGCATCCTTCACATTATTGGCGAATTCAATTCATAGAAACAAGCAATTCAACCATTCTGTGGGTAAATCAAAAGCGCCACTGGAATATTTTTCACTATCCAATCATACACGCAAAAAGGGGCGACGCCACCATAGGGGCTGGTATGGGCGGCCGCCTGAGGTGACTGGAAAGTGTGCACCTAGTTTGAGTCGTACAGGTTGGCCCATGCTAGTTTTGTTCATCCCAACGCACGAGCAGGCAATGTAAAAAATGAAGAAAAATGTTTCAATTTGGATGGGCCAATAACATAAGTGCAAGGCAGGCCCTATAGCAGGCTCGCGGCCCAAACGAGTGCCTCCCATATCGATGGACAGCAAGAAAATCCCAATTCATTCGCTCCAGCCTCCAGTCTGCTTCGCTCCTAACCTAGCCGCCACTGGACAGACCGACACAACACTTCCTCGCGCCCTCGTTGGAGGGCGGTCGCCGGGCTTCAAGCGAACGGAAGGACAAGAAAATGAAGATCCGACCCTGGGTGTAGCTTGCATGGGAGGTAGCGGCGGCAGCACGGGCATGGCATCGAGCTTGCGCAAACGGACAATCGCAGCTTACAAGAGTAGCATGCGCAACGAGCAGGTACATCACATCCCTGATTATATCTAATTCAACTCTTCAATTTCTGGCCAATAATTAAACCTGACGGTGTTGTAAAACTGCTTGTATGTAGGGAATCAATGAGAAAATGAAACCAATTTCAACTTATTTTATAACTCCCCCAATCAATACTGAACTGACTGAATCTAATGTATCTAATCAAGTTTCCGGTGCAAACATACAAGCTCATGTTGTTCTTGAGCCTGAAGTGTCTAATGAACAGACTGCTAATGAAGGATTTGATGCAAGCATTTTACATGCTCCTGGTGATGAACATATAGTGTCTAATGAGGGATCTAATGCAAGCATTTTGCAAGCTCATTGAAGGATTTAGTGTCTAATGATGATCTACTATGTTGAGATAGATAGAGATTTGCAGGCATTGATGACAAGCAAATTATAGTGCATTTTCATAGCTTGAGGAAACGTCGAGGCCATCTACCAGAAAGTCCCTGTATCATGACAACATAGCATAAATACTTTTCAAATCTGTTGTTTGAAACTATTGGCATACTTGTGCAGGATAGATATATTGATATGCAGTTTGCGCACTGGTTATATGTGCAATTACACTTTGATATTTTCAGCCAGAGAACGGATAATTCAAGCAGGTACAGACCATGTTTGTAGTCCTTGTACACCATGTTGCATTTTGTGTTTTTTGGTGCTTGCATCATTTAGTGTTTATAATCTGAACTACTTTGGATCATTAGCTGGTTTTCAAAGTGCATGTAGATTCATATTTCTCAAGTTATGTTGATTTCCGGAGTGCAAGTGCCTTCGTATTTTTTAAGTTAAATGTTCGCCCCTGGTAACTTGAATTTGTGGATCAGCCACTGCACACAAATCATACACGAATTCCAGTATGAATTAAATGAAATGCAGGGACTTACGCTAGCTCATTGTACAGGCTCACTGCAGCTCTGCTTGTGCTTGGGATGTTCCATGTACAAGTCCATGTTACCACTTTCTTGGATGTGCAGGCCTTGTGCTCCTTGCATCCACCTCTGCATTTTTGACACGGCGAATGGTTGATCAAATAAGAGGAATCGACCTTGATGTTGTACCGGAGGACAGATACTTACAAGGTTATACGGGTGTGCAGGATGTGTACCAGATCCCGTAGCGCCGTTATGCTTCACTAAAAAATGGATTTGCTTGTTTCAAATGATATCTCCAGAAGAAATAAGAGTTAAAGTCAGAGTTGCATAGGCGTGTAAGCTAAGAGAGCAGTGAAAGGATATCCAAACATCGTCGGAACATTGCCCAAGGGAGTGATGTGTGGATACCTAGTTCGGGCCGGCGTTTGGGCATGCTCGTCTAGCTAGAGTGCGGGTCACTTCAGAGCCGTTGAGGGTGATGCGCTGGCTGGTCGCGCACGGATGCAGATCTTGAGTGCCAGCGGAGCGCTACGATGCGGTGGACGAGATTGTTGGTGAAGCCCCAACGGCCTCGGGGGGCGGAGGTGCGACGATGTGCTCGGTGAAGTAGCCCCGGTGAGCTAGGAGATGGCATCGGTGAAGCGCACCTGATGCGGTGGAACTCAGTGTCTTTGAGGCACGTCGGCTGCGGCGGCCGATGTTGTCGGTGGACCACCCGGTGCGGTGGACGAGGGCGTAGATGAGGTAGCTCCAGTGCGGTGGTGAAGCACGACCGTCGTCTTCATCGTCATCGTCATCCGGCACAGAGGTGGGGAACAGTGGGGAAAGAGACGAGACGAGGGGCGATTCGAGGGTTGGCGACGAATTAGGGATTTGAGCAATCTGGGCGCGGAAGGGGATGGTGGAGAAGAGAGATTTTTCAGGGCTGGAATTGGGGCCGCCAGATATCTCAATCCGAAATGTGGAAGTGCGAACTTATATTGTCGTCG
>NC_041382.1:614179821-614211938 GCF_002162155.2 Triticum dicoccoides | reverse complement strand
TTCGGTGCCTTAAGGCATCTGCCTTTGTGTCCATGACATGTGGTCCCAACAGGTGGCTGGCCCACATGTCAGTGACCCAAAGGCAGTTGCCTTTAAGGCATCGAAGCAGCGTCCACCCCGACACGACCCTGGTCTGCCTGGTGCGCCTACATTTGAGAATGCAAACAAATCTTCTTTCATTTGCAAATGAATCTGTATGTATTACCATGCTCGTGTTTTCCTTGCAATAATTAGTCATTCGAAACGAGATACTCCATCCATTCACTTTTGTAAGTCATTTTAGACAACTTAAAATGAACTGTTTTGCACATGTCTGAAATCCCTTCAAGGTCTTATAAAAGTGAACAGAGGGAGTACTATAAATTAATTAATGAGGAGTTATTTGAAAAAAATCGAAACAGTACCCACGCTAACGTGGATTAGAGTGTGTGTCACATAATTAGTTATTTGAATTAGAGTGTATGTCACGTAGTTAGTTATTTGAATTAGAGTGTGTGTCACGTAGCGATCTCCAATTCTAACGTGGATTTCGCATTTCACTGTATCCACGCTACTTTTTTAATAAAAATTCATATGTATATGATGAACACCATGGTAGTGAGAAAACTTTTGGATGGATTCAAACATATGACCTACAAAATAGCACAACAAACTGAGTCAATGTCAACTTTTTAAAACTTATTATGGCACGAATTCGAAATAATTACCCGTATGCCTGGTCCTTGGTTCAAATCTTACAATGTACACCGAATTGAAACATCGATATTAAGTCTCATACTATGTACATTCAAATGTTGTTTTTAGCCCCCCCCCCCCCGCACAAACGCTACATACTTCATGTATCGGTCAATCTTCCTCTCCTAACCACCTTAGGAAGCTATCGGTTTCCAACACACGTTCATTCTTTCTCTCCATGTTTCGATCTCTAAGTCTCTCAACTACACAACCCCTTTTTCCACCCTGTTACCAAATGTATTTACCTCACACACCCGCCATTGTGCCCCATGCTGAGCTCTCTCTCTCTCTCCCTCTCCCTCTCACCCTCTCGCGCTAAATACATGCATTGCCTATCTAGCCCCCCAACCTCTCATGCACACGCACGCACGTTGTATATCTAGCTCACTCCCTCGAGACTGTCACACTCTTTCTTCCGCACGGCGGGCCACACTCGCTCAATCTCGCTCTCTTTATCCGAGTCTCGTTTAATCTCGTTTTCTTTCACACACAAATGATATATCTCCCTGTTTGGGCCTCGATCGACACACTCTATACTCTCTCACACAGATTGTCTATCTAGGTCAGTCCATCCAAGCCACCGCCACTCTTTCGACCTCATGGTGGTCCACGCTCACTCAATCTCTCTCTCTCTCTCTCTCTCTCTCTCTCTCTCTCTCTCTCCGTATGTCTCGACCGACCTCACTCTTTCTCGGACAAAAACGATATATCACCATGTTTGATCCCAATTCGACCTATTCACATTGTATACTCTCTCATGCACATCGTCTATCTAGGTCACTCTCTCCAACCCATCTCACTCTTTCGATCGCACGGCGACCCTATGTGATCGGTTAACCTTGCTTCCTCTCATGCACGAAATATATCTACACGTCTGTGACTGGATCATCTCTCAAGCTCTATCTTACAGCCCTCACCCTTGCCAAAATGCTCAATCGGACAATATCTCTCTAGAGCATATATATTTGTTCAATGAATGTCGGACCACACTCACTTTGTCTCTCTATCTATATGTCTCTCGATTGACCTCGCTTTCTCACACCGTATCTTCCACGCGATGAAGCTACTACCTCTGCATCCCTCGCAAAGCCGGAGCTATTTACATTGCGAGGGGCACTCCAACCTTGGATTAATTTGTGTAGGCATTTGTTCCGGTCGGTTTAGATTATATTTTCATAGCATTCGGCCCACAACTACTCCAAACACCGTTGCAACCCACGCAACTCCCCTAGTTGATTTCCCTCTGGCTCGGTCATCGCTCTCTCGCACGTCCTTTCTCACCTTCAATGTCGCACCATGGTATTATTGAAAAAACTATGTTGTTCTCTTTAATTATTATAAATAAGCTACAAAACTACACACCGATAGTCCACTTGGAATGGAACAAATTTCGACCCACAAATTAAAGTGCTACAAACTACACATCGAGGGGCCCACATGTCATGAAACAAATTTGGACCCATATACAAATTAAAAAATAAAGGACGAGGATCGAACATGCGATCGGGCCTTCAAGCCGCACGTCAATAGGCAACATACGTAGAATAGCAATGTTTGTTGTACCCCCTTTGTTCACATAATGTTATTATATTACCACAACCTAATTAATGGATAACATGTAATATTATTCTTAGTACTATTCACCTTCACTTACTGGTGGGTTCCATGTGTGCTCTCTCTCTCTCTCCTCCCCTTCCGCGTTTAGACGCACGGGCAAACAGGAAGAACTCGTGGGCGATGTTGCCGTTGACCATATCTGGACGCATTCACAAGTCACGGCACCAGTTTCACGTACTAGCAGCACTAGTCAGTGTGTACGTGCAATGCACGTTAATTTGGAAGTATATTAAGTGCATGCAGATATTAACTACTAGGATATTATTTGCGTGTTGTCATGTGATTAGCACTATTTTTGGCATGAAATTAATTGCACGCTAAATGTGTTGAGCGCTCGACATTGAAGTAGTCTAGGTCGTTGGATGACAAGGAATACATGTGGTTTGATGACGTTTTATATTTAATTTGATACGGCTCTTGCAGAACATTCAATCGATCAAACCATACATTTCGTTCAGTCTGACTCCGACTTTAAATTATACGACGATCGATATAAAATAAACGGAAATGATAAACGTTCGGATTTTAAGCATGGCAATCCGAACGTTTTCCATGGAAAATTTAGATTACGCGGTGGCGGCGGCGTCTCACGGTGGGAAGCGGCTCCTCTCCCGTGCTCTGTGTGTCGTCGGGCCACTGACCGATGACGATGGTGGCGTCTTGCGCCGTTGTTAGCGTACTCCTGGATGTTGGCCTAGCTTCAAGGAAGGCCAAAATGTTCTGGACTTCAGAGCGAGTCAACTAGCAGGAGGAGGCGACTGGCGTTGGTGCAAGGAAGCGGTCGACGGCGGCCATCCATGCCGGTGAGGGGGGCACTGGCACCGCACAGGGACATGCGCTGTCAACGGCGCGGCGGAGACATTCGTGTGCACGGGCACTGGCACGGGCGTGCACATCAGTGCACGCGCAGGCGCATGTGCTGGCAGGTGCACGGGCACTGGCACCGGCACGGGTGTGCGTGTTAGTGCATGCACAGGCGCGTGCGCTGGCAGGTGCATGGGGATGGGCGCTGCCGCAGTCAGGGCGACGGGAGCCGGAACGGGAGCGGGGACAGGCACGACGTCTTCCCACAAGGCCAGTTCAAGCTCGTCCCAAAGCGCCTTATGTTCTTGAGACTCCGGCTGGGTGTCTTCCTCAGGAAATTGGAACACTAAGGGCAGACCATCGTGATGCGGCACGGCGTATGTTTTGGTCAGGCTAGTTGGAGGTAGACGACAGGAGAATCGGAGAGGAAGAGAGAGGATTGTAGCGATACCGGGTAGTGCGGGGTTGATTTTAAACTGCGGCGCCGACGATATTAAAAGTGGGAGCAGTTAGGACGATGGTGGGTGGTGGAGCCTGGTCAAAGGGCTCGCCTCCCGGTGAGCCTGCACAGCGGTCCGCTCGCACGCCTCCCTGATAGTCGGCGCAGCGGTCTGCTCGCACGCCTCCCGTCGACTCACACGCTTGCTCGGACGGCACCTACCGATGAGAAGCGGGGACTCGTGGCGGCACGTAAATGCCCACAGTTTCAATAGTGAAAGCGCCCGCCTTAACATGACAGGTCTTTGTTCCAAAATACCTTGGCTCTTCATTTGTGCAACTTGTCATAAGCAGCTTGTTTCAAATTGAAGAAAAAACTTACGAAGTAATATTTGTGCCATATCACGTGACCATGCTTAGTTTCAAGAATTTATGATCACTTCTGGATTTTCTGAAATTTAAGATCCAGGATTTGAAACAATATCATAACCTGCATCATGCAATAAATTTTCAAGCCGTACATCTGTCCTGTTGTATTTCTTAAGAAACGATTTGGTCAAACATTTTGCTTAGTTAGACTTCAGACAAGTTATATATGCAGAGTAAAAGGATAATCCCTCCGTACCAGTGCATTGCCTGATATATTAACTCAAGTACTAGGCACGAACAAACGGGCTCAATTCTATGCTCATCCTGGTGTAGTAGTAGTACTAGTTAATGCAGTTGACAGGTGATCTTGACGAGCGGCGACTGAGGGAATTGAACTATGCTCGACATGGTAGGTAACGTTGTCTAGTTACTAAAGCATCCCTCCGTTATTCATCGGTAGTCATTATGGACCGGGGACATGAGAGGAATTTCCTAGGGCTGGAATTCTGGCCGCTAGATATTTCGACTTGAAATGCTGAGGCTCGACTGGTTGGGGTTGCCTAATGTGCGTACCACGCACACCACCAAAGGACACGAGCCCGTTTTTTTAGGATCAACACGAGCCAAGGTCTGGCTGGTACGCCATTGGGTCATACCATTCGAGAATACAAAAGGAACCTTTTAAATTGCTGAACGAATCTATGTGTATTACAATACCCGTATTTTCCTTGCAAATACTAATCTCAACGTGGTAATTGATTTATGATGAGTTGTTGAATTAGAGTGAGTTTGTGATATAGTGATCTCAACGTGGATTTCACATTTCATGGTATCCCTAGTAAGTTTTCCAATGCAAATTTAAAAGATGAACAATATGGAGGTGAGAAACTTTGTATGTGTCAAGCATATGACCACACACACACACACACACAGACACACACGCACGAACACAACAACAATCCAATAAGTATAGTGCATCTATTTTTCCAAACCATGCATCTATGACACGAATTCAAAAATACTCCTTCTATTCCTAAATATTAGTCTTTTAGAGAGTTCAACAAGTGACTACATGCGGAGCAAAATCAGTGAATCTAGACTCTAAAATATGTCTACATACATCCTTATGTGCCAGTCCATTTGAAGCCTCTAAAAAGACTAATATTTAGGAATGAAGGGAGTAAAATGTAAGACATCCATGGTCCTCAGTTCAATATTTAAAATGAACATGAAACTAAAATGTGAATATTAAGTCTAGTACTACAGTACATGCAAATGTTGTGTTTAGGCGGAGGTATGATTGTCGGGGGTCAACCCCTCGACCTTAGATAAAATTGTGGAGCTCTGTTTAGGGTTGTCTAGATTATATTTGTCCCCACCCTCCCAACCACCGATTGGTTGTGCACCCCCACCCCTCCTCCCCAGGAGAATATCATGTGCCCCCATACCTTAGATGCTATATGCCGATACGAGTTGCTTGGAGCTTGTAGATCTGAGATATAGCAGCTCACATGATGTGTCTTAATATTTTTGCAGGAAACCTTGATGAGTTTGAGAATTACACACAATTTATACAAAAACTACTTAGATGCCCTTTGATCCCATATCCAACGACCTCGAAGCTCGTATCACCATAGCATCTAAGATGAAGGAGGACATGATATTCTCCTGTATGTAAGAATATCATGTGCTACCACACCTTAGATGCTTTGGTGATACAAGCTCTTCGGAGGCGTTGGATTTGTGACCCAACACCTCCTCGGTGGTTCGAATGGTTTTTTGCAGAAAAGCCCCAAAAGAGTTCAGCCACTTCTTACAAGCACAAAGACTGCTCAGATGCCATTGGATTTCAGATCAAACGACCTCCAAGCTCGTATCACCGTAGCATCCAAGCTGCGATAACACCTTATGTTTTCTTGCACGGGAGAGTATGAGGTGCTCCCGCACCGTAGATTCTATGGTGATACGAGTTCACTGAGATCTAACGGCCCACAGTAGGAGGTTTGAATGTTTTTGCAATATATGGCTGATAGAGTTTGGGAAATGCGCAGAAAGTACAAGTACTACGCATGTGCCATCTGATCACTGATCATACGACCTAGATGCTCATATCACCGTAGCGGGTAATAAGCTACGCGGAGCACCTAATATGAGCACCGGGGAGCCGTTGGATCGAAGATGCAGCGGCACACACGAGGCATGAATGTTTTATTTGCAAAAAGAAACCTTTGGAGAGTTTGGAAATTGCGCATAATTACAAATACTACTCCCAAGACATTGGATCTCACTTCCAACGGTGTAAAAACTCCTATCACCATAGTATCTAAGCTGCGGGGTGGATGTGATATTCTATGCCGCTGTCATTTTTGTTCGTAAACTTGCAAAATATGTGTAACTCGTGCTGTTACTTGTCTAACTGCGCAAAGTGTTTGTTCAAAAAAACCATCCTACACTGAAATATCGGAACAACACACGGGGGTCCCACTTGTCATTAATCAAATTTGGACCTAAAACTAACAAATCTGAAAGACGAGATTCGAACTGGCAACCTGGACTACAAAGCGTAGGTCGATAGCCTAAAAAACGAACGGTTGTTGGCTTTGTCCCATAACTTGATTTTATACAGTACTTGCGTTGAGTAGAGTAGAGGGAGTGCCTCGTCAACACGTGCATGACCGTTGTCTCACTTACTGGTGGGTCCCAGGTTTGCGATCTCAATCTCTCTTCTCTCCATCGTCTAACCTTTGCACGGGCACACACGAAGAGCGGCGCTAGCTTGCCGTGGTGTTATTAAAACTAAAAAAAGCTTGGAAAATGGAAGAATCACCTAGAACAAGAGACGTTGTGGCTGGTCGAGATGGAGCTAACCACATCTATCCTCCGTGCCATGTTTGCATGATGAAGCTGTGTGGCTAGTGGGGCGTTTTCGACCGACTGGCTGGGTCCCGAGGTCGAACCATAGGTACTACGTCTGATATAGTATATTTTTATACGCACACTTTTCCTCCATGCCAAGATGTGGCACACCCTACCGCGCGGTTTCGGGGTCCTCCCGTGTGGTGCACGCATATATTCTTCCTAATGTGGGACGCCCTACCGCGCGTTTTCTGGGTCCTCCTCGGTCGTAGCGCCGAAGCAAGTAAATGAGTCGTCAAATCACGAAAGACCACCTTTCCCGCCGAGTACATCAGTGAAGCACGGTGGCTAGCTAGTTGGGCTAGTTCAACCGATTAGCTAGGCCGCCGCCACATTTTTTTTCACCCCTTTTTTATCTACTTGCCGGCAGGTAATTTAAATATCCACCGCGACATTGCTCTCGTGTTTGGGTGCGGCATGATTTTTTATTTTTTGATTGACGGGAGCAGGCGTGGCAGGATTTTTAATTTTTTGATTGACGGGAGCAGGCGCGATAGCAATTAGTGACGATGACTCCGCCTGTAAAAACCCACTGCTCCCTGATGTGAGAAGTCGTCGACTGGTGTTTTACTGTGGTGAAAACAAAAGATTCCCCGCTCCCTCCGCCTTCCCGTAGATTGCATTGCCTTTCAGCCGTTTTGCCCCCTTTGCTTCCTCTCCCCATTGCTTCTACCTGGTGCCATGGCGGCGCAGTAGATCACGAAGTCCGAGGTGAGGCTCCTGACACAGGAGCTCCATGCCAAGGATGCGGAGCTCAGGGCCTAGGACGTGGAGCTCCGTGAGCTCAAGGAGGAGAGGAGTGCCATGCTCCTCCGTTATGTGTGGGAGTTTAGGCGCCCTCTGCATGGGCATGTCCATGCCTCGGCGCAACATGACCGTTGGATCAAACTCAGACGGTGCAGATTAGTCACTGTAGCACAAAGCGTGTGGGTGTGTTTGGTTGCATTCTCATCTCAATATAGTTGTTTCCTCTTTGTGTATTTTTGTCAACCTACTAGTGTGGACTCATGCACCCTTCATGCACTCTGCCAAACACCCAAAAGTGGGTCGAGAAGGGAACTTTTGCTCCCATCCCGTGCACCCTTCATACACCCCACCTAACACTATTCGTCCTTCATATGGTTCATGTTTCGTGGAGTACTGTAGCACCGTACTCTCTGTGCGCTGTGGACCTAGTTCTGTTAACATTGATCTCACCGTTCATTCTCGACCGGACAGTCGAAAAAGCGGTACTATGTTACATATAGGAGTAGTTGACATGCACACAACATCATTTGTTATCGTCATATCTTACTACACTAGCAACAAGATTGTGTAGTACTGACGTATGAACCACTGCACATGCCTAGTAGTAGGAGCACCGTGTATGTTCAAGTGGCTGCCGTGTTTCGCACTCCTCCATCGTAAGAGTGGAAATGCTTGCTGTAATCATTTTTTCTTCTTCAGAAAAACAGTGGACACGCTCTACCGTGCGGATCCTCCTCCAGCCATGCACTAAATTACTCACTTTTGCCGATGTGTGGGACAGCCAGCACCTGGGTCCACCAGCCATGCACTAAATTACTCCATAGTAGAGTGATGGTAGACTACCCCGATCGAACCGCCGTAGTAATGCCCAATGAGCCGTCAAATCACAAAACCCCCTCTTTTCCAGCAGTAAGTTGGACGGACGAAGCAACCATCATTTCACTCTTCTCTCTCAGCTTCCTCTCTTGAAGAAAACCCCCACTCGCTTCGCTTCTCCCTCATCTCGTTCCTCCTTTCACTCTTCTCTCTCAGCTTCCTCTCTTGGATGGACGCCGGAGCACCGACCGACATGATGTCTATGGCTCTGGCCAAAACCGTCGAGGCTCATGGTACGAAGAAGCGCAAGCACCCCACCGAGACTACCACAGACAAGCTCAAAGCCATCACCCTGTCCAAGCCCCACTCTCCGGGATCCCTCATTAAGCAAGTCCAGGTAATGTCTCTTATTGACGATCTTTTTCTCGATCTTGATCGTGTTTTTTCATCTAACACGCAGTGCTAGTACTAGTAGTACAACTTTCTGGGTGATCTTGCATGTGATTTTAGTGTGCCAAATGACGGTTCTAAATTCCTCTTTTGACCAAAATATGCGAGAGGTTGACACTGATTTCTTATAGACTACTTTCAACTACTCCATCTGTCCCAAATTTCTTGTCTTAGATTTGTATAGATACGGATGTATCTAATACTAAAATGTGACTTGATACATCTGTATCTAGACAAATCTAAGACAAGAATTTTGGGACGGAGGGAGTACTTTATGAACATCAATGCTACCTTTTAAGAGGGTATATTTGCCTCAATAACTTGTGTTATGGATATTGCATGTAATCCCTCTGCTCTCATGCCTTTGAAGACATGTTCTAGTGTCTTTGTTCACTCATTTCTGTGCGTATATGTAGTCATATATGGAGTATAATATCAAAAATCATCTTATATTTCTGAACGGAGGTAGTAATAAAATATGGTTTCTGTTTGAATTAGAACCAGGTCCGCGATGGAGATGAAGTTCTCAAAGTCATGCCGTGTGAACTGGAAGACCTGATGATGAGTTCTACTGCTGAACTATCCAGCTACTGTGTCCTTGTCGCCACGTGTCCTGAACTAGTGTTTTCCTGTAGCATTGTTGTCAGGCGTGTTCTCGAGGCTGTACTTGGCCACAACAATTTCCTGGCTGTGCCTTCGATTACGAATGGTGTGGTTCTTGTAAAGCTTCCCAACAAATCTGATGCGGCATGTCTTCATCATCATGTTTATGAGTGGAAAGACCACTTTGTTAGGTTCTCCAAGGTTGACAAGATGGTGATGGTGCATGTAGGGGTTCATCCCGTAGGTCGGTGGCAAGAAATAGTCTGCAGAGTTTAGTTAGTGCAACTTTGCTTGTCTATAGTAAGTACTATTGTTCAGTACTTGATTTGTGTTTGTGAACCCTGTATTGCTTATTAGTACTGCCGCTTTTGGTGTGTGGTCAGTCCTGAGAATGGTTTATGTTAATGTCTGTCCACTCAATTCAGTCTGTATATTTTGAAGTATCCAGATCATATTTTTTGTGAGGACGGTTTATCAATTATGGTTACACTCCAATAACTGTATGCATTGCAGGGTTCATCGCACCCACCAGGATTTCCAGTCCCATGGATGTTCGGTCCATACGATTTTTCACGACCTTTAGACTGTCCTGCTTATGGGAGTAGGCGGGGCCCCTGCATGCCACACGTAGTTGGACGATCAATCTTCTGTTTAGTACTTCAACATAGTGATTTCCTGGTAAGGATTCACTCGTGTCACATCAAGTAAATCTTATTGATTTACTGTCTAAATCTTTTTGATTTAATGTCATGTTTTCTTTCTTTTCCTGCAATTTTATGATGCAGGTTTTGCCATGTGACATTCATCACAGAATAAACCGTTTGGTTTGCTCTACGATGGCTATTTTTGCAGGTTTCACTTCTTATGTCGTGTCAGTAACGAAGGCACTGTCCATCACTTATATTACTGGAAAAAATTGGATCAGTCTGTTGTCTGAGTACAAGCTGAATCCCTATGATGAACTGCAGTTTGGTTTAGGAAAAATGCCACAATTAGTCCTCGCGTTTAAAAGAAATGAAGAAAAAAACTGGATCACGGCCATGGATCCTAGTCAAGTTAGAAAGCTGATCATAGCAGACCAGACACGATCGCCACTGTCTCGCACAGATCGAGCACCGACAGTTGCTCTAGCACTGACAACGGCAGCAGCTCAGTCTGATCCAGCTGAGGATTGGGCACCGACCGCATCAGCGGATCAGTCTGATATACCGGAGGATCGGGCATCGACACCGGCACCTGCTCCAACACCGGCACCAGCTCTACAAGGACTACCATCTCCGGCAGCATCAGCGGCTTCGGCACCTGCACCAACACTTGCACTTGGATCTGCTCCGGCCCATGCAGTTGCACCGGTAACAGACTGGGCTGCAGTTTGCACTTCATATACCAAAGTCCTTACAAAAACCGACATGTCCATCTTCTTGGTAAGCATTGGCCGCCCAAGTGCTTCGTTCTTTTTTCTTTCCATGTTGTTTCACATGATTCACTATGTTGATCTAACTGTTTGGGTATGTCTTCTTGTTTGCAAACAGAGAATTCCTAGAGCAACGAGGGAGTCGTTCAACAATCCGGGCGACCGTGGCCAAGTTTCTCTTACCATGCGCAGCCTTGGTGTGAATGAACCTGCTCAATATACCATAAGTACAAAGGATGGTCGCATGATGATTGATGCTAAAGGATGGTCAAGGTTCAAATCTAAATCATATCTTGCGGTAGGGGATGATGTCAAAATCGAACTTTCTCGGCAAGGAGAGCTGGTCCAAATCAACTTTGAAATTCTTCAGTAGCAGCACGCAACTGCTGAACTGATCTATCCTTCGAGAGATTTTGATGTAATAATCTGGCATGTTGAAACAAGTGTCCTGTGTGTATAAGTAGTACGACAGTATTATTTATCACATGGTATATCATTGATAGAATTGCAACTCTGATTGCTGGTTAGGAACTGTCGTTCGATTTCATTCCAACAGCTGCCGTGCTTTATTCAATTTTGTGTATTCGCCTTGCAACAGCATCTAAAACCAGCGCAGTACCGATTGCTTGTAATATGAAAAGCGCTAAGGTAGAACACATGGGCCCCCAAACATGCAGGGTCGGCCTGCGGCCCAAAGTCCAGAACCGTGAGCCTATCTGAGTATTATATTCTCAGCTGAACCCCCATAAAAAAAGTTGAACCCCCATAATGCCCGTGCGTTGCAGAGGGAGTATATTTCTCGGCAAGGTGAGCTTGTGATATAAAAGATTTGTATATTTCTTTATAGAGGGAGCATCTCTCTGTCAAAAAATATATTTATGTGTAACTAGTTACTCCTGTCTTTCTACTTCCTTTCGCTGATATGTGGGGCAACCGACAACGAGGTCCACGTGTCATATGCACAAATTAGAGTGCACAACTTCACGGTAGACACACCCCGGTCGTAGCACCGCAGTAATGCCTAATGAGCCATCAAATAACAACCCCCCTTTCCAGCTTTAGCAGTAAGCTGGACGGACGAAGCGGCAATATTTCATTGGGCCTGAATCCCCTTCTCCTTCGCCTGCTTGTTCAGAGAAAAACCCCTCTCGGCGATTGCATAGGGTTTTCTCATGGAGATCCAAGTACGAATTCTTCATCCATCCCCGATAAATCCAAGTCCCTTGGTCGCAGGTAATCCTAGGATGGCATCCGCCGCCGTTGATGCATTTTTCTTCCTACTGAATCTAGTGTGTTTCATTTGCAGTGACCAAAGTGCGAGTACCCTACAGGTTTCTGCGCCCTCGGCCAGACGCCACACTTGTTCCTTCTCATCCTAACATAGCATTTTGAAACGTGCATAGTATGTTCCTAGAATCCTCTTTTCTATCCGGGAGGGTGGGGTTTTTTTGAACATGCTGTGTTCTCATATTATTTTTCCTGCAGTGTATTATTTGCTCTGCCAGAACACATGTACTGAAGATGCTCGGCCTTGCCATAACTGAATACACTAGTTTGATGGTCACAGTGAAGACAAGCATGGATATAAGTTCCAAGTTGGGTTCATGAACCAAGAAGATCGCTGCTTTTTTTATGACCGAACTTGGATAAACTTTCTCAAGTGTTACAGACTGAAAGTTGGCGCACGAATGTTGATGGAAATAGCAGAACCTGGTCTCATCTTCACTGCGATCTTCCACCCCGACGTCGTTTAATTTGTTCATCCGTGTTAGTTTTGTATCTGGTTCTTGCTTGTTTCCTCAATTACTTCTTAATCCACCTATTCTGTCTAACTAATCACAATTTAACTTTAGAAGTAGCAATGAATCTCTCACGAAGATGCTACTTCTAACTAATATTTTCTTATAATTGGTGGCACGTGTAGGTTTTTTCAGAGTTAGGCAGTCTGCTCGTTTGTTACTCTGTAATAACTTGGCTGTTACTAATGGTACTAAAGTTGACTGGATCGACATCCACAAGTTCCTACACTTTATTGATCGTCTTGAGGTCCTTGTGGGGCGTTTCAATGGTGGAAGGCCATGTGGGATATGTGCGCCACTGCTGCACTCGTTGAACAGGTCCAACTGTGTCGAGAAACTTATGGTACAAGATGTTTTCTATTATATATGTTGTTCATAAACTATTGCTTATACACAGATTTACAGTTGTGATCTTCTTGAAACAGGAACTACCGAGTTCTATTGTTCCTATACAGATGCCTGACCATTGTCGGGTCGGACTTGCGCTTGGTCACAACATGATGTTTATGTCGACCTACTCAATTCCCCTTGGAGGTGAAAAGATACTTATTCATGGGTGGTCTCAAATAATGAAGGCCTATCCATCTTGGAGAATAGGAAGAAGATTATGTTCATGCTTTTCCATGGCTCTAAAGCGAATATCCTGTTTATTGACCACATTGCGAGATGAAGCCACTTTCAGAAGGTTGTGGATGCGCGGGGTGGCGTGTGGGCCTTGTCCTGGAGCTTGGCAGCCTCACCCTTGGTTAACTGTAGGCAAAGTAGCACTATTCAAGGAGTGCTTTGTACGATTGAACCTGTATAAGTACTCATACTGCTTTCAGCTTTGGTTGTTAAGTGCCCTTGCTGGTTTCAGTTAAGGTTGTTAAGTACTCCTGCTGCTTTTACAGTCTGTCGTGTTTCTTCAGTCATGTCTTCCTCCAACCGCCAAAACCAAACCAGCGCTAGCGGGGCCTCCTGCTTCCGCCTCCCACGGCTGGCTGCGCCTTAGCGCATGCATCACAGCCCCACCGTCTCCAAAATCGTTAACGGCGACGTCCTCCACACGCTTTGGTGCGCTCGCCGCGATGCCTCCCTCTCGCTTGTCAACATAGTCAACAAACAATAGGAATCGGCAGAAGTGCGTGGAGAGGATGACAGTAGGGGCCCACCACCACTACAAAAAAAGACACATCCGTGACATTTTGGGCCGAACAATTTTTTTTCCGTCATACATATGACACTTCTATGACAATAATTGTGACAAAACCCGGTATCATCATAGATGTGGTGGGCTCCTACTTCTATGACAAAAAATCATGACAGAAAATGGGCTTTTCGTCCTGGGCGGGCCGGAGACGCAGCTGCATGACATTCTTTGGGCCGTCCATGACGGAAAAAACCGTGGTAGAAGCGAGGGAGAGGAAAATTCCGGGGAGTTCCCAGTTACGGTGGGAGGTCGGGGCCGAGCGATGCGTGTTTCTCTCGTACACGTACGCGTGTGTGTGCGAGGCGTTGGCTCTAACTGAACCCGAGCGAGGCGTTGGGCTCTAACTGAACCCGAGCGATTGCACTGCAGGCTACGCGTTACTGAACCCGAGCGATCGACCGATGGCTGTTAACTGAACCCGATCGAGCAATTCCTTCGCTACTGCTGCTAACTGAAGCCGATCGATGGGATGAACAGTGAGCGTTGCGGAGGGGGGGGGTGGATGAACAGTGAGCGGTGGCGTTGCCTCCGGATGAACAGGACCCCGTGGTGTGATGGAGGGATGGATGAACAGTAGACGGTGGAGGGGTGCCCGTGGAGGGGTGGATGAACAGGACCCCGTGGTGTGGAGGGCTGGATGAACAGTAGACGGGGGAGGGGTGGTTGAACAGGATCCCGTGGTGTGGAGGGCTGGATGAACAGTAGACGATGGAGGGGTGGTTGAACAGGACCCCGTGGTGTGGAGGGCTGGATGAACAGTAGACAGTGGAGGGGTGGTTGAACAGTAGCCGGTGGAGTAGCGCGCGGTGGAGGCTGGATGAACAGGAGCCCGTGGAGGCTGGAGGAGGTCGACGGTGGAGATGAATAGTATCCCGTGGAGTCCCGTTTTGCGGTACGCCACACCCCTCCCATGAACAGGACCCCCGTTTCGACCGTAGTGCTCCAACACAAGTCCGTTTCCTCCATTTTGTGGTACGCCACACCCCTCCCGATCAACAGGACCCTCGTTTTGACCGTAGGAGGTCCGTTTCCTCCGTTTTGTGGTACGCCACACCCCTCCCGATCAACAGGACCCCCATTTCGACCGTAGGAGGTCAGTTTCCTCCGTTTTGCGGTACGCCAGACCCCTCCCGATCAACAGGATCCCGTTTCGAACGTGGCCGGTCGAACACAAGGCCATTTCTTCCGTTCTGCGGTACGCCAGGCCTCGTTTCCATCGCCTGTTCCGTCCAAGTCCTCCCGATGAACACGACGCATTCCGTTGCCTCCCCATGAACACGACGCATTCCGTTGCCTCCCCATGAACATGACGACGATGTTGTTTCTCCGTTCTGACCCAGCCATGTACACGAGCCCTGGCCGTACGTATGCGTGAGTAGGCGTTCGAGACCCCGCTCGTATGTACACATACGTGGCTGTATTTTCTTTCTTGCACCCTGGACGCTGTACGTACATGTACATGCTACGTGCGCACCTCTACTACGACACGTGCGCGCCTCTACATCCACCAATATATATGTATGTACACGTTCGCGACCAGAATGAGAACGCTACGTACGCTTCGACTAGGTGGGTCCCGACTATCAGGCACTTCCTTGTGTGCGAAGATGTAGCCGGTGGGTCCCAGCAGTCTGGGGCAAACATTTTTTCACGAAATACGGTGGCCCGTCCGGTGGGTCCCCGCTGTCAGGTGGAGGAATAATTATTTTGCACGTAATAAGGAGGCACTTCCTTGCTGCGGCCGTGGACCCAGTTGTCAGCCTCTCCATGTATAGTCCATGTCCGATGGAAGCCGTTCCTTGACCATGTTGACCACTCCACGCCGAGAGCACCAGGGCGGTGGACGACGGCGAGGCCTAGGAAGGGGACGACGCGGAGCCGGGGAAGATGCGGCAGTGGATGCCCACGCGTAGAGGAGTACGAGGGTTCACTGGTTCACTGCGGTGTGAGGCTGCCGTCGCCGCAGAATAACAGGGAGTGTGGGTGAGTAGAGGGATGACCTGGCCAGCAGTGGGAGTAGTAGGGGCGGTGAGGCCTCCGCCGCATCGCAGCCAACCACGGGAGGCAGGAGCACGAGGCACGACCGACGCTGGTTTGGGCGGCTGGAGCAAGAGGACCAGAGGTTGAAGAAGCACTACGGCCGTTGGATGGACATCGTACGGTCACTGGAGCTAGAATCGTGCATATTGACTAAGTTGACAAAGCCCTCCGTCCCCGTCAACTTAGTAGGCCCACAAGTTAGCCTCCCACCAAGGTGGGTCCCAGCTAGCAGGGGATATTCATTTTTTTGTGCGTAATAAGGAGGCACTTCCGGTGGGTCCGAGCTGACAGCAGGGGGAACGTTTTTTTCACGAAATATGGTGGCCTGTCGGGTGGGTCCCAGCAGTCAGGGGCAAATGTTTTTTCGTGATATACTGGTGGGTGTCCGGTGGGTCCCTGCTGTCAGGTGGAGGAATAATTATTTTCCGCGTAATAAGGAGGCACTTCCTTGCGGCTGCCATGGACCCAGCTGTCAGCCTCTCCACGTACAGTATTCTTCCGATGGAATTCGGTCGTTAACCACATTGACCACGCCGCGCCGACAACACCACGGCGGTGGACGACGGCGAGACCTAGGAAGGGGACAACGCGGAGCCGGGAAGACGCGGAAGTGGATGCCCACGCGGAGAGGAGTACAAGGGTTCACTGGTTCGACTGCGCTGCCGTCGCCGCAGAATAACAGGGCGTGTGGGTGAGTGGAGTGGATGGATGGCCTGGCCAGCAGTGGGAGTAGTATGGGGGCGGTGAGGCCTCCGCGGCAGCACAGCCGGCCATGGGAGGCAGGAGCAGGCGGCACGACCAGCGCTGCTTTGGGCGGCTGGAGCAAGAAGACCAGAGGTTGAAGAAGCACTACAGCCGTTGGATGGACATCGTATGGTCAGTCGAGCTAGAATCGTGCATATGGACTAAGTTGACAAAGCCCTTCGTCCCTGTCAACTTAGTAGGCCCACTATACTGGGTCCCAGCTAGCAGGGGGAGTGTTCATTTTTTGGTGCGTAATAAGGAGGCACTTCCTTGCGTGCGAAGATATAGCTGGTGGGTCCGAGCTGTCAGCGGCGGTAATGCTTTTTTCGCGAAATACAGAGGCCGTTTCGGTGGATCCCAGATGTCAGGTGGAGCAAATCATTATTTTGTGCGTAATAAGGAGGCATTTCCTTGCGTGTGGCCGTGGACCCAACTGTCAGCCTCTCCACGTATAGTCCACTTCAGATGCATGCCGGTCGTTGACCACGCTGACCACGCCACGCCGAGAGCACCAGGGCGATGGATGACGGCGAGGCCTAGGAAGGGAACAACACGGAGGCAGGGAAGACTCGGCCGTTGTTTTTGTTTCCCACGCGGAGGGGAGTACGACTGTATGAGGGTTTACTAGTTCATCTGCCGTCGCCGGCGAATAACAACAGGTGTGGGTGAGTAGAGGGATGGCTCGGCCAGCGATGGGAGTACGGTGGGGCGGTGAGGCCTGCGCGGCAGCACAGCCAGCCGCGGGGAGGAGGGAGCAGGCAGTCCCGCCGGCGCTTGTTTGAGCGGCTGGAGCAGGAAGAGCAGAGATTGAAGAAGCACGACGGCCGTTGGATGGACATCCAACAGTATACAGGCCATCTGTGGAAAGCCTCAAATCTATGGAAAACAACATACAACCCATCTGCCATTATTTCAAATAATTTACAGCCCATTTGCTAATTCTTTCGGGTTTTTTGGAGCCCACATTCTTTATGTTAGCATTACAACCCATATTGTGGCCACGGTTAAAAAATTATATGAAATTTTGCATATGTCGGTGCGGTCTGAACTGTTTTTAATCCCAAAATTTCGAGTCACATTCAGACTATCCAATAAATTGTCCACACATAAAAATCAATGCAATTTAAAATCTCGAAATGAAAAAAAAGATATTTGAAAATAATTGCTGATTTGATGTGTTTTAAAAATGCGCAGCCCATTTCTCATTACTGATAGGCCATTTTCTCGGTCAGCCGAATGAAGCTCTCCTCGTCTTGAAAGATTTGCAGCCCAACAGGCCTGATAAAGCGACTTACTTGACAAATCACAAAAGAACTGGGCTAGCCATTTTCAGAAAAAAAACTACTGGGCTGGTCTGTGGTAAACATAAAAGAAAAGGTTGTCTAGACAGGCCAGAGTGTCGCGCACAGCCCAGTTGACACCCTGCTTCCGTCTAAAAAAATTTAGATAAATGCCACTCCAATTATGGCGATTTATAAAAATGCCACTGCAATTTCCAAATTTGAAAAATGCCACTGCAATTATTGCAAACTTTGAAAAACGCCACTGTAGTTTGCAAACTTTGAAAAACGCCACTCCAGACTTCAAAAAATGCCACTAGAAATGGCACGAAATGGCATTTTTCAAAGTTTGGAAATTGCAGTGGCATTTCTCGGATACACTAGATTTGAAGTGACATTTATCAAATTAACACAAAACAAAAATAACTGGGCGAGCTGCTGGGTCCCTGCTGTCAACCGCTCGTTGTGCAATTCTCTCTTTTATTGACTACGTTGACAATGGCATGGGACCCAGATGTCAGAAATCCACTAGGAGGAGCCATTTTTTATTGGCTTGAAATAAGGAGGCACTTGCTTGCGTACTGCCATGACCTTGGCGGGTCCCTGCTGTCATCCTCTCCACGTACAATCATCTCCTGATTGTGTGCGCGTCAACTTGCTAGGCCCACAAGTCAGCCTCTAAACCGTGGAGGACAAATACAACCCATATAAAAAATAACAGTCCATTCCATACGCTCAAACGGAAAGTTCAACATTCAGAGGAAAGTAACAGGTCTGATCCACATATAGAGTACTGAACTTCCACGTTGACAACCATCATAGCCAAGTTAACTATCTACTCCCACTAACATTCTAGTAGCGTACAAGTTCTAACTTACTCTTAGCTAACTAGACGATGCCGGCCGCCATCTGCTGTACATGCTAAACGCCGACACCGGCGTCCTCCGCCTCGCCTTGGACTTGCCAGAGGTGCGATAGGGTGCGTTGCTCGCGTGCGTTGGCCCTTTCCATGTCGGCGTGGTCCACCGAAGCTTCGGCTTCCAAGCGGGAAACCCACTTGACGAGCTAGTAGTAAAAATCGGCATCGCGAACACGTGCGTCCCCGACAGCCTCCAGGGCTATTTGCCGGGCGCCGGCCTCCACGTAGTCGGCCAAGTTGCGGGCTCTCTGCTCGCGATCAGAGCGTCGGTGTGCTACTGCTCCATGTCCCGCTGGCGGCGCAAATCGGCGATACGCTGCTCCTCCACCAGGAGGACGCGCTCCAACAACTCTTGCTCCTCCGCCATGCGGTCGCGCTCCAACAACTCCTCGATCTCCGCATTGCCATCTAAAGACAGATAGAATGCCTCCTCCCTCCGTCTGCCTTCCGGTGAAAACCCGAACACTAGTTCCGGCGGTGACCGCCTCCGGCGTCGCCTACCACGGACGGGCGTGGGCATGGCGGACGTGGCGAGCGACGTCGGGCCGGTGGGGGCTTATGAGGATATGGCGAGTTGGGTCACGGTGGCACCTGAGAAGGCCGGGAAACAGTACTTATAGGCGGAAGGTAGCGCAACGGTCATCAGAATTCAATGCATAGTGGCTTAGCGCGCCAGCTTGCCATGGAAAACTAGAGAAACTGAAATTATGACTGTGTCGTCCCGTCCTGTCTGGGTCGCACGCCGGCATGGCGGTCAAACGAGTGCACTCAAATCATCTCCCTCCTTGTCAATAATGATTCCACGGATTTAAAGCGTATCTTTTTCGCATCAGTTAGCTGCCTTAATTATGGCCGGCTGCATGCAGGCACTCAGAATCGCTCGCAGGCAGTACGCGAAGCAGCATGCAACGAGTCACAGCCGAGGGCACGCATGCAGCCACTTAAATTGCTGGAATTAATTAGGCTTAAACTTATGCATGCCGTTAATTATTGCCATGCCTTGGTCTTGCTGCTTTGCTCACGGGACTAATAAATCCCGAACGGAGGGAGTACCTTGGTTGGTGAGAGGTTTGAATTAAGCCCTACAAGCCGGAAAGGAGGTACTAGTACATGCGTGATCCACTATTTATTCGTGTAGGATCGAGTAGGTCGTTTCTTGAATTGAGCCCTACAAACCCGAAAGGAGGTAGTACGTGCGTGATCCGCTATTTATCTGTGTAGGATCGATAGTGTAGCTTGTTAGTTTCTTCAGAGGTAGGCATTTTTATCCGTGTAGGATCGATAGTGAAGCATGTCAGTTTCTTCAGAGGTAGGCATTTTTATTCAAAAAACGGCCACTTCGCATCTTTCGTCGCAAATAAAACTGCCAGGAGCACATTTGTAGGCTAGCTAGTGATCGATCAGTAACTTGTACACACTAAGCGAACAAAAATAAGTAACTGTTAATGCATCTCAATGATTCACATATCATATACAAATATTTAGCTCCAAAAGCAAAGATCAGCCACTTTGGATCTTGCGTCGCAACTAAAACTAACTAGTACGATTCCCATACATAAGATCAACATGTTAATGCATCTCAATGATTCACAGATCATATACAAATATGTAGCTCCAAAAGCAGAGATCTAGAAAAAACATCTGTTCTTCCTACTAACATGGATGCTTCTCTTGGCCAACATTCTGTACAGACTGAAAGACAAATTTGTTTGTGAAGTCTACAATTCCTCTTGCAAACGTAAGTGGTTTCACTAATAGTTGGAACCATGAGAATGAACCACACATGATGGAGGAACATCCACTGCAATATGATTTGGTCTTCTCTTGATCACACCGCGAGACTATTTTCGGAATACAAACTTTAACTTAGGCAAAATGATGCCCATTGTATAATCAGACCAAAGCAATGAAGCACCTAGTGTTGTCCAATAAATAGTATAGTACTACTTTTCTGCAGTCCATGAAGTGACTATCCAATCTTTCTGTGTCTATTTTCAAATGGCACTGCATGCAGTGACTATACTATTCTCTTGTGCAGTTCAACCAAAATTGCGGACACTTTGTTTGTTTGCCAAATAGCAACGGGCAGACATCTCTGTCTGCACAAATATCAAGCAGCTAGTGAACATATACCACCCCTTGTATTTTCGGTTTAAACATGTCTCTTCCACTTAGCATCTGTCATGTTCTGCACTGGACAATCTGATACAGTTATGTTTTGCCCTGGACAATTTCATACTGAATTGATTTGCTGGTTCAGAGCAGAAATATAGCGCCTATTCTTCATCAGACCAAGGATATCTATGTTCGTAGTGATGGAAGAGGTGAAATCAATACAACCGAAATTGAGCATCCAATCATTGAATCCTGTCCTACACCTCCAATGTAGGTCCACCCTGCCAATAAATTCACATGCAAACCACTAGTGTTACTATCTAATGATAGTACAAAAAGAGTAGCAAGATAGTAGCAAACAATGTACCTTCATAATGAACAGCTCATAGTGCCACCAATTGGATATAAAGGTTTGGAAAAAAACATGCTCCTAATGTTGAACCAGTTGGACTTTTTGTGCAGTTCAACTAAAATCGAGCATCCCTGTTTGCATAGATATTGAAAGTGTGATTACTCTAAAAGTGGCACTAGTTGAAGCATAGACTCACAAATATAAGCATTCCAATTTCACAATGGGAAAAGGTAGCAAGACTGTTTCTAACCACCTGTTTGAAGGAATAAATAAAGCAACAGTGGCTGATGTCAGGAAGGCATACATAGTTTTTTCTGAAAAACTGAGCCATTCATGACCTTTCCTCTTCTTTTAAGCAAATTTTGTGCAGTTCTACTAAAATAAAATGCCATCACCGCCTTGACAATTCAGTGACACTGTACAAAAGGAAATGACTTAACATTACATCATGATGTCAGGTATGTAGTCAACAGGCATTAGAGACAAACATACAGACCTCCTTCGATAACATAATGAACATTAATTTTAACAAAGATGTGACTACCTTTACCGGGATAATTTGAGTGAACTCTACACCCTTTTTTCCTTAATATAAGACGTATTCGCGGTTCAATTTAAAGTACCCAAACGTCTAGTATTTATAAAAGCAGGTAGTAGTTTTCTTGAGCACATATCTGGGAAAGCTTGCCACACTTTATTTATGTCCATACGCTAATGCAACACCATTTGAATACTACAAATATACACTAATCCAGTGGCTAGTGCAACAGTAGAGTAGTTATTTTATTACAGGGTACAGTACAATGGTTTTACTGAACAGATTTGAATAAACTCTAGCACTGGAAGGTTTCTATAAGAATTAACAATACAAAATGTAAAGGTAACAAGTTTCAGCATTGGTATACTAGCTCTGCATGAGCATTAAACCAAATACAAAAGTCTGAAGGTAACTAGCATTATTAACTAATGACAGTATAAAAAATTGCAAACCATGTACCTCCAAGGTAAATATCATTTCGAACTCGGGGGGACCTTAAAAATTGCTATCCCAATCTTGATAATCGATCAAACATAAAAACTTGATCGAACGAATCAAGAGAACAGCCGGAGAAGGAGGTGCCCACTCTTGACCTTTCCTCTTATCTTGATAATTGTCTGTGCAGTTTAACCAAAATAAAATGACATCAGCACCTTGGCATTTTGGTGACGCTGTACAAAAAAATTAACTTATCTCATGAAAATGAGGTATGTAATCTATAAGCATTAACAGTGCAAAAATCTAAAGGTAGTAACAAGTTTCATCGTTGGTATACTGGTTGTGCAACAGCATTAGAATGCCTTAGCTGAAAAATCTTTAATACATCCACAATCAACAGCTAACCCTGAAATAATCCAGTGACATTCAATGGCATTGCTTAAATTTATCGGTGGCATTAGACTGAGAGCGGCATTGGTTAAATGTGGCATCACTTGAGCAGTAGCATTGCTTGACTTGACTGCTGGCGTTATACTAACAGCAAAAAAGTGGCAATAAGAGCATGGGAGGACCATTCGGATAGTGGGTGCACCAGTATGATGTACCTCCACGGACGCAGAGTGGTGAGGGAGGTATGGTTGCCCAGAGCAACAAATATCCAGGCAACATATGTGGATTACGTCCCATTTTTGCTCTCTTTAGCCACCTTTTTCCTATGCGAGGACAACAAACCGATCGACCTGGTCATTCTCTATTGCGTTGTCATGACTTTCTACCCTTCTTCAACCAAGAGACACGAGACTCGTTCCTTAGCTACTGATTTCCCCCTTTTCAACCTAGATGCGGGTTCGATGCCTACTCTCTTGGACAGTACAGTCTCCCTTCCTTTCCTTATTCAACCCAGACATGGATTAGTCTGCATGAAGTAGGGTTTCCTTTAATGGTGCAAATTATGGTTTTCGTCTGCGTGGCCAGCAGAGCAGAGGATAGCAAATTGGGAAGATGGTGGAGTGGAAAAAGATCCACATGCAACGACGTGGCAGATGGGGCAATAGAACAAGGTTATGGTTCGAAAAGAGGTAGCATACCTGAGGGTCGGCAGGAAGTGGCTTCGCTCGTGGTCGTCGTCCTCCGCACACACTACGGCAGTGAGCTTGGGGACGGAGGCCATCCCGCGCGGGTGCTAGGTCTGAGAGGACGGCCTTGTCGTCAGTGCGTCACCTCGCTCGCCGCCGACGAGTGCATCAATGTTGCACGTCCTTTTCTTCCCCGGTGGATCTGTGACCACCGGTGAGGAGGGAGAGAGGCACCATCTTTTTTAGATCTGGAGATAGGGTGGTAGTGTGAGAAGCAAGTGGGCAGCCCTTAGCAAGAAAGCGCTCAAGCTCCAGCCTATATATCTTTTTTATACTAAGAGTACTAGAGGTGGAGTAGTGGTAGAGTAGTTTATATTTTCTCTGCGTACAGTACCAGTTAGTCATGTTTCAAAACTGATCGGCACGCCATTAAAAAGAATAAAGGTCGATAACTAATGCGGCACCTCGGGCCAACGTGGCCAGATCGCATTTTGCACGAGAAATTACACACCATGTTTCATTGACATGTGGTCTCGTTCCAACATATCAGTGAGATGACAGCGAGTAGTAGGAGTATTTCTGAATGGACGTGTAGGCCAGGGCGCCTCTTCGTGAACCGTGGCAAACTCGCAACCGTCCACCGACTCTTCGCCTTTCCCTCTTGATTTGGAACTATTGTCGCACGCTCTTCCTCTCCCTCCTCCATTTTCCTTTAGCCCTTCACCCTTTCTTCTGCCATTGTTCGATCGTCTTCTCCATGGAGGGAATAGGCCGAAAACGACCCCGTTATTCTTGCCCCGATCTGAAAGATGACGTGGTGGAGGAACTCATTGATCGGTGCGACATCATCACCTCGGCTAGCATGGCAGGTTCATTCAAGCCCATTCTCGACTCAACTAATAACATCATTACAAAGAACCCAAGAGTCAAGGAGCGGTTTGATCTCCCCTATCTTCTTCGCCATGACCCTGATGATGACTGGCGCCGGCACGATGGAGGCCTCGCCCTATGCAAGTTGATGCCGCTTGATAATGATACGTATGATGTTAAGATGCCATCGCTTGAGGGTAAGGCTTGGGCGGGTGCAAATGGAGATTGGGTTTTTTACATTGGGTCCAACTGCGAGTGGGAACTTGTGAATGTCTACACTCGTGACCGGGTTCCACTTCCAAAAATCTCAGCAGACTGCCCAGAGGTTGAGCACACCGGTATTGTACGCACGTTCAAATACGATCATGGTGACTGTCTTCTACGGAATATAGCAATTTTTCGAGTTCCCAACCGCTCTTGGAATTACAACAACTATCAAGTTGTTGCTATCTTCGACAAGCTTGTTGCCATCCTTTGTGGTTCGACTCAATGGACATTGCTCAAAAATCAGTTTCTGTACACGGATGAGTATTGTGATGCAATTCAGTACGAGGGCCTTGTGTTTGTTGCCACCACTAGTGGCACTATTTTTGCATGGCATCCTCATGGTTTCGGTACGTTTGTCTTCCACCATAATTATAATTGTTTCATCCACATGCATGCGGGTTAGCAAGTTTCCCTTTACTAATTAACCTTCTTCTTGTGTTTCCAAGGTCCTGCGAACATCCCACCACCTATACTTGAAAAATTTTATAACCAAGAGGGAGATAACGATGGTGATGATCACGAGCATGAGGACGAGCAGCGCCCACTACTAAGAAAAGGCCTACTAATGGCGCACTGGTTTTGCCTACTAATGCCGCATTACCAGTGCGCCATTAGTAGCACGCCACTAGTATATCTTACTAATGGCGCACCACAGGTGCGCCATTAGTATCTGGTATACTAATGGCGCACCAACTAGTGCGCCATTAGTATGTAACAGCATGCACCATTAGTGTGCCTCCCGGGGGGCCATACGTAAGCATGGCTTTGTCATACTAATGGCGCATTCTCTGTTGATGCGCCATTAGTATCCTTTGGCATACTAATGGCGCACCTGGTGGTGATGCGCCATTAGTATGAATATTTGGTTTTTTTACTTTTCTGATTTTTGCACAGGTTACAAAATATATTATTAGACAGAATATAAAATATATTATTAGACAAAATATAGACAGCAACACACAGCAACATCAGATTCATCGAATACAATAGAAGATTAGTCTCCGAATACAATTCATCATATTAGTCTCCGAATTCAAAAGACCGAACAAAGATAAAACATTACAAGTCTCAAGACCGCGAGTATCGAGTTTGTCTTCACATTACAAGTCGATATCGATCATCTAAACTACCATCACATAGAAGAGAGCTGTGGTCATCACGATGAGCATCATCGCGATCAAACTGGTCTTCATCCGGTTCCTCCAACGCTCCCTCCTCTCTCCCGCTAGATAGCGGGCGTATCTAGATTTGGCCTCCGCCCTAGTGGTGTACCCTTTGTAACTATTACCGCTGAAATGGTGAACCTGTCTCCGACACTCCTCCCAGTCGTCGTAGACTTCGGGAACCTTACCCTTGTACATGACATACGACGGCATCTCTATGCACAAGCCAAACAACAAACAATACATAAGCAATATGTAAGTATGCAACAAAAGGATCGGAAGAGAAAAGCAAGACATTAATAGCACGATTCATGGTCCTACTAATAAATAGCATCGATTACATCTAAGTTGAACGACTTTCCAAACCAAAGAGACATACGAATTCATTAAAGTATAATCACAACATGAGCCAATCAATGTTTCAAAACTACACATCACTACTTTCGACTCGACTCATCGGACAAGAACGTGGATGAAGCCGCCGTCTGTCGTGATGGTCATGAAATCGCGGTCGTTGTCACCCTGCATTTGTAGCATTTCATCTATCTCACTATTGGACGGTTGATATCTGAGGAAGAACTGCCCCGAGGTATGAAGGACATCTTGATGGATGATGTCCGCAAACTCCGACTGGATGCGAAAGAATTCTTGTCTGAGGTCCGCGTCCTGGACTGCCGACAAGCTCGCGGCCCAATCTTTGAGATTATCTGGTAGCAGAAGTTGATGATGGTCCCTTACGATTGCCCGCATGTGATGGAGGGCGTAGTAGGCATCCTACTGACCGCCAGACAGCTGCTTGACGCAGCAGAACTTCGTATTGTGTGAGAACATGTGCTTGCCGTACTTACGAACTGCCCTAGTGAAGGTGCCTCCAGATTTGGTGTAGCCGGGGAGAACATCATCAAGAACTTTCTTGACATTTGTGTAGTCTATGTTGGAGTTATGGTTCGGGTCGAAATACGTGGCCATGGAATATTTCGGGCTTAAGAGGATGAGTGTGCAATGTGTGTCACTGCACAGAACACAGAATGTTAGAAAAAAAAGAACGATCGAAATCTAAGAAATCATATGTTACGGGGCGGTTAAGGGATGACTTACTCGGGAAAGTAAGCCACAAGGAAGTTATCCTTATCTGGGTTTACCAGAATAACGCCTTCGAGGTGTGAACTCGCAACTTGGCGGTCCCCAGCGCTGCTCAAGTGCTTGGCACGCATGTAGAAGGGGTCGACTATCACGATATCCGGGGTCTTGTCTCTAATGATCCGCATCTCCATACTCAGCGAAAACAGCCGAACGAAGGTGTAGTGCAGCGGATGAAGGTTAAACATAGCAAAGATGTCATCAAACCGCAGGACGATCGTACCCCCGATGTCGCCATCCACAAAGCCCTTGCCCTCTGGCACCTTGGCCACGAAAACCGGGTATGCCACATCCTTCTCTCTGAGACGCCGCTTCTCCAAAGAAAGAACACTATCGTGCAGACTCTGCATAGCACCGGTTGCAGCATTCAGCATATTTGGCGGTAGCATCGCCCTACCCGCCACATGCACCCTCCTCGAGATATCCTTAGGTGAAGGTGGCCCGTCCTGAGCACGGATCGAACTCGGTGCCGGCTGGCTCGCACCGGCGCCCTTGTTAGTCTTTTGTTTCCGTCCCTTCTTCTTGATCTCCTGTAATGGGACCGAGTTCTGCTCACAGACCGCCTTCTTGAGCGTGTTGGGGCTGATAATATTTCGCACCTCAGCTATCTGAGGCTCGGTGAAGGCGGGAGCTGGAGGCGTGTCCTAAGAACTGAACGCCAGACGACGCCTGTTGCAATTGGATTTCTCCGCCGTACCAGCTAGATCGCGGTCGTCTTGGTTGGGTTCTTGAGAAAGAGGCCCGCAGAACTCGTCAGCGTACCCATGTTCGGCAAAGTACTTATCAACTTTGGTAAATGTACCGTCGTTGTTGTCGTCGCCGTCCGGATCCTGTGCCATAGGGCTGTCCGGATCCTATGCCATAGGGATGTCTGGCAGGTCCGATAGCGTTGCGGAGTTCTTGCCATGGCTTGGCGCCGGCATGACTGGAGGTCTTGTCTGTGGGGTGGTGTCCCCTGCCCCCAAACGAATCTGGCTCTTCGGCCAAAGCAGGGGCCAGTTTACGCAGGTGCTGAGGGTCATCTCATCTTCTTTGTCGGCCCCAGTGGGTCGAATCGGAGGTAACAACTCGTCGCAGCCTAGCAGCACCCGAACCACTTCAACCCTATACATTGTGGGTGGCATCGGATTACCATGGAACATGGGGTTGCCCGGTTGAACGATTCTGCCCTTGGCGACATCGACCAACTCGGCGCCCATGAAATCCAGAAGAGTGCAAGGAACATCGGCGGTGCCCTGCGAAAACATGTACAGTGCGTCAGGGATGCCCAGTCAAAGGCAAGGAGATGAAGTCATCGGCCGAGAGGCTTGGTTACCGTGATGCCGTCGAGCTCGGTTAATGTCAAGGCACCGCCAACGGCGGGCGTGCAACTGACGGAGGGGCGCTTGCTGGCGAGGTGCCGGCCGGCGTACATCCGGGTGCATTAAGCTCCAATGCCCGTGCCGGTGCCAGAGACACGAATACCGCCTCCGCCGGAGACACCAATGGCTCCACCGCCGGAGACACCAATGGCGCCGCTGGAGACACCAATGGCGCCGCCTGCGTGCTGTGCGAGTTGCTGGCTGTGAAGCTGGGAATCGGGGGAGGCCCCTGTTGGCCGCCCGCAATCCATGTCGTTAGCCCATGAATCAACGTAGGCACCATGGCGTTGAGCGTCGTTCCAAGTTGTTGTTGCACTTGCTCTTGGACAAGCTCCGGAATCCGCGCCACTTGTGCCTTGAGTTCTTCAACCTCGCACGTCTGGCTTTTCGAGCTGGTCTTTTTCTCCTTCCGCACACCAGCGGTATAGTATGACCCCCATTTTGTGGACAATCCTTTGCCGGCCACATGACCAGCTGATGTCGGCTTAGTGAGCTTATCCTTGTTTTTCATTATGTTCAACGCCCTATTTAAAGGGGTGTCGAAAGGGGAGCTCTTAGACGACCCCGCGCTACTGCTTTCAGTGTCCTGCGAAAGGAACGTGAACCATTTAGAAATATTGGGGATTAATTAGAGTGCAACCATATGGATCTAATTACGCGGGGGTGTATTCCTTACCAGAAGAAGCTCAAGCGCCCTGGTCTTCGGATCCGTGGTAAGCTCCTTTGTTATCGGGTCCTCCTTGTACCGGGCCCTGACATAGTTCCTGGTCTGCTTGTCACCGCTGTATTTCTCGAAGCGGGGTGGTAGGCCTTGCTCGGCACGCTCCGCGTCCTCCTTGTCCCATATAGGCTCCGCCACTCTGTAACCGCCGGGACCGAGTTTGTGTTCCCCTAAGTTCAACTCCCGCATTTCTTTCCCCCACTGACTTGATTCGGAGGTTGCACTGCTCTCGCCCTTGATCTTGAACTCCTTGTACTCATCTTCGCTCATCAAAGGATATTTCACCTTGATCTTCTCATAACTATCACCTTTATCAATCATTCTCTTCACTGCGCTTTTCCAAGTAGACAGGGCCGTGCTCATCTTCGTGAGGGCGGCACTGTTCACTTTATTCCCTGAGAGGTGTGTGTTTTCAAATTCGGCGGGGAACTTGTATCGTTCATGCAGCTTCGTGAAGAGGAGGTTGCGCAAATTCCCTCGGTCCTTGTGCCTAAGGTTCTCGGTGTTGATCGAGACGGTGCTCCGGAGAATGCACCCGAGCTGAAGCGAGTACCCCTTGACTATATGTTTGGGCTCCGTTGGATTCCCGTCGGAGTTTGAGTGAATTCCTCCTTGAGGGTGCGGAGCGCATTCGGGCGCCGGTTCTTCCTTTGCTTCTTCGGTTGGCTGCCATCTGTGTGTGCGCCGCCATCATTAGTGGTGGCATCCTCGGCGACACCATCAGTGGTGTCATCCCCGACGCCACTAGGGGTTGTGTAATCAGGATCGGTGTCTTCCGCGGCGTCCTCATAGCAGTGAGGTTGTTCCTCCATCTCCTGGGACAGCTCCCAGAATTTCTTGCCGCCCGAACCACCGGCCTCATCGTTGTGGGCCATGTTTCGCTCTAAATAGGAAAAAAGTTTGGTCAAAAAGTTGGTTATTGTCAAGGAACAAGATCATAGTCTCATCATTTAGGGTTTGTCGACACTGAGGCACCCTAAAAGCCTAAGCTTTCATCATTTAGGGTTTGTCGACGCAGAGGCACCCTAAAAGCCTAAGCGTACATCATTTAGGTTCTCATTGACACCGAAGCATCCGGGGCAGCCAAGTTAAGTTTTCATCATTTAGGGTTTATCGATGCCGAGGCACCCTAGGTTGGGCCTAATCACTTGGCACTAATCACTTGGCTTTGTTGCCACCTATGGTTTAATGCAGCAAGAATAAAGGGGCAGTTGATCCTACTTAACTAAGTACTAAGATACCCCGGCCCATGCATTAGTAGCAAGTACCTCATATGTCCGATTTTTAGCAAAGTCATGCTAAAATTCACGGAAAATTTCAGCATGACCTTTGCTGAAAATAGGACATATGGAGTACCCGAATTTTCCGGAACGGAAGTTAATCGATATTCCGGCAAACTCAAGGGCCTCTCGGGGTACCTGTAAAATCATCACGACACAATGGTCGGAGACAAAACCCAGCCACAGACCATATGGTCCTATGCTTTCATATGGACAAAAATCAGCTCAACTTATGTGAGCTTCCATTCCAGATATAATATGTCACCCAACAAAAAATTATAGTGTATGGATCATGGCATTTTTTATTCTACATTTTTATTCTATGGATCATGCTAGGAAATTATAGTCTATGTCATTTTTTGAAACATATTTTTGTCATGGCAATTTTGAATCAATAGACATACTTCTCAAAAGAGGCATGATCAAATTCTGGTGCCCTTGACTTACTAGTATTTATCTCTTATGACTGATGAATGTGCATTGAGTCCAGAAGCAAAGACGCTACAGTGAAATGAAAAAAACCTTGGAAATATATTTATGATAACTCTAAATGGATCAGAAGGTGCAGATGCACTTGTAAAAAAAAGTATGCATTTGCAGCAGCTTTGTTCTGATTATGACACCATTCTGTTAAGAAGGAAAAATAACATGATCATCCCAATTCATGGTTGACCAGTTCAGAACTAATGCACATTGACCACATAATATTATTTTTCAACCACTCAGTTTGTCCTTGACTGGGACACTTGAAGCACAAAACAACTAATGCAGAGCTAGGTCTACTTTGGTTCTGACAGATCACATCCTGGTGCATATGTGGGGTTTTTCACTTAGAAAATACAAAACTTCTATTATTGTTTTTATTTTTAACCAGAGCCTAACCACCTCTACAGTTTACAAACTAATTCAGATAATCACTAATCAAGAAGATTGGTGATACATATGATGGAATTGTCAGTTTAGTGTTCCACTATGATGCATTGGTTCACCTGTGATTTCCTGATGGCACTGGCCATACCTTTGGTCATTTTCGTTGTAAATATTCCAGAGTTTGACTGCAATGATGCTTAAATAGCAAGCTATTATCTTACTGATCTTGTACATATCTCCAAGTCTCTTGGGATCTTGTCCAATATTTTCTAAATGAGGCAATAGCTAAGGAAAACTAGTTCAGGCTTCTTGCTCTAGCTGGCAGACAAGTTAATGTAGAACTCTATTTTTTTCTTAGCTGGCACAAGTTTGTCTAGTGTGAACCTCAACTAATAAAATTGTTGTGTGTTAGGACCATACACTAGAAAGCCTCACTGTCTGGTTTTCAAACTGTTAACCTGTTGTACTGTAAGTATAAAAGATAACAAACTAACATATGGAGATTGTGAGAGAACCTAGAAAAATGCACTCCTCTTATAGTGATGCACAAACGAGAAACTGTATACCAAACACACAAATAGAAACCCAGCTCCGGGAACTAGAGTAGCATATTCAGTAAATCAACTTGTAGTGGGAAGTACAACAAGTTAAATCAAGTAGTCAAAGACAATAGGATTAGTGTACTGAACCACGGAGCAGAGGTGGAGCGGAGACCGGAGTTGAGGTGGCCAGAGTTGAGGAAGACGACGGCGACCCGAGGAAGAGGACGAGGTGGATCCGGTGCTGTGCGGCTCCTCGGCGGTGGCGGATCCAGTGCAGTCCCCCTCCTGGATCGGCTGCGACACGAACAAGGACACTGTTACTGCTCTGCTCTGCTCTGCTCTATGTAGCAAATCGACAGTAGCCAAGAACAGACCTTCCCAGCGGCGAGGTCCTGATGCGCAGCGCCGACGAGATGGAGGACCCGGCCTTGCTCCGCAGCCACGGCAGGAAAGCACCGTCCTCCTTCACCTGCGGGGCGGCAAATTTGATTTCATTGACATTCA
>NC_041382.1:614179204-614179713 GCF_002162155.2 Triticum dicoccoides | reverse complement strand
GTGGAGCAGGCGCGGGGGTCGTCGGAGCGGGCGCGGGGGAGCAGAGCGGGTGTGGAGCGGGCGCGGGGGTCGTTGGAGCGGGCCGGGGGTCGCCGGAGCGGGTGTGGCGGCGGGGGAGGGAAGGGGGATCTCGCGAGGGAGAGGGAAGGGGGGATCGGGCGAAGGGGTATCCAGCTAGACACTATAGCAATGGCGCACCACCCTCTGGTGCGCCATTAGTATTTTTTTCTGATAGCAATGGCGCACCCTCCTCTGGTGCGCCATTAGTAATTTTTTTTTCCGACAGCAATGGCGCACCCTCCTCTGGTGCGCCATTAGTAACATTTTTTTCATTATTTCTTGTTGCATCTAATGATTTGTTTTTTTATCAAATTTGTTATTTTCATGAGGACTAGAATAGAAGATATCATCAAATATCATCATTTTTTTGAAAATATCTTCAAAAAGTGGGGGAGGGTGTGGGTGTCGGCAGCGGCGGTGGAGCGGGCCGGGGGAAGGTGCGGGGTGTC
>NC_041382.1:614056411-614179054 GCF_002162155.2 Triticum dicoccoides | reverse complement strand
GGTGGAGCGGGGGAGGGTGAGGTGGGTCGTCAGCGGCGGTGGAGTGGGGGAGGGTGGTGGGGGGTCGGCGGCGGCGGTGGAGCGGGGGAAAATATTGAATATGAAAAAATATCATCAAATTTGAAAAAATATTCATGAATTCAAAAAGTGCCCATGAAATATTCATGATATCAAAAAGTGCCCGAGAAATGAAGGCTACAATTTAAATACAATCGATCTTAGCTAGCTATCTGTTCACAATCTTCTTGCCCTTCTTTTTCGCAAATGGAGTTCTTCTATGGAACGGACGTCCTTTAGGTAGGGTGGTCCTGCTTCTTCTTGTGGTGTATGCTGCTACTTCATCGTCGTCGTCATGTTCGATCTTCGGGTCGCCGTACTTGTCAAAGTCTTGCTCATTGGCTACTCCATCCATTCCGATGATCTTCCTTTTGCCTCTCCTCACGACAACACGATCGGGCTTTGACGGATCGGTAATGAAGAAGCATTGGTCCACTTGTGAAGCCAGTACCCATGGCTCATTTTTCGCGGTGACGTTTGCGCCCGCGGTCTTGGATTTGGCTTCGGGTATAACCATGGTGGTGAAATGCCGGTCTTCTTTTAGGACGCTCTTGGCCCATCTGACACGGAACATCGGGACCTTCTCTCCAGCGTAGCTCAGCTCCCAGATCTCCTCGATCCTTCCATAGTATCTGTCCTTGTCGTTACCGGTGTAGGATTCCATCGTTACCCCGGAGTTCTGATAACCATCGCTCTTCATGTCCTTGTCCTCGGTGTAGAATGTGTAGCCGTTGATATCGTACGCCTCATAGGTCATCAGGTTGTGCTCGGCGCCCTGTAACAAGGCGAATATGAGTTGTTCTTCCGCGGAAGAATCCTCATGTAAAGGGTACGACAGAAGCTTTTGCTTGAACCAACGCGTGAAACATGAGTTGTGCTCTTTGAGCATATCTCCGTCCGTTCTCTGTTGGCCTCGGTCATTGTACGTCTTCTCAATAAAGGTTTTGTGCTCTACCACCCAAGGATCGACCACGTCTATGTGTTGTAGCGCGACTAGGTTTGCTCTTTCAAAGTCGGCGAGTCGACCCTCGAAGTCGACATGCATTTCGTGGCGACCCTCACGGTGACCCCATCCAGCGAGCCTGCCGAGGTGCCTGTTGACGGGCAGACCAACAGGGTTCTCGATGCCTAGATAATTCGTGCAGTAGGAGATGCACTCTTCGGTCAGAAATCCCCTGGCTATACTTCCCTCTGGACGTGACATGTTGCGAACGTATCCTTTGATGAGACCATTCATCCTTTCGAACGGCATCATGCTGTGTAGGAACGTCGGCCCGAGTTGGATGATATCCTCCACAATATGGACCAACAGATGCACCGTAACATCGAAGAATGCGGGCGGGAAGTACATCTCAAGCTCGCATAGTATCACCACGATCTCTTCCTGTAGCCTTCTGAGTTGCCTCACGCTAATCGACTTCGGAGAGATGACGTCGAAAAAGTTGCATAGGCCAAATGGCATTTCACGGACGTGCGCGTCCATGATCCCACGGATTGCAATTAGAAGTATCTGCATCATCAGCACGTGAGAGTCGTGAGACTTCATCCCGCTGAACTTCTGCTTCGCTGGGTCTAGGTATCTGCTTATCTTCCCCGCGTAACCGTAAGGAAGTTTTACTCCTAGGAGGCAGGTGAAAAACTGCTCGATCTCCTCCTGACTTAGAGTGAAGCACGCGGGAGGGTAGTCATTTCCGGTCTTCTTGGCCTTTTTGCCTTTTCGACGACTTTATGTGTCCTGCTTCACCTCATCATCATCATCATCATCATCATCATTAGCATGAAGCTCCTGCCTGATGCCCATTGATTTCAAGTCTGCCCTTGCTTTCGGCCCATCTTTGGTCCTCTCTGGCATGCTGAGCAGGGTACCAAGCAGACTCTCGCACACGTTCTTCGTGATATGCATGACATCAAGGCTGTGAGGCACACGGTGGATCTTCCAGTACGGCAAGTCCCAGAAAACAGACCTTGTTTTCCATACCTTCAGCAGCGGCTCTAGCACCTTTCGCTTCTTTCCCGGCTCTGGCGCCTTTTGCTTCTTTCCCGGCAGTGGGCAGTCTTTCCAATTTTTCAACAGCTCGTCTATTTCCTCGCCGCTCCTCGTACACGGACGTTTTTGGGGTTCGGTTTCACCATCGAACAGATCCTTGCGTTTCCTCCACGGGTCATCATCGCGAAGCCACCTTCGATGTCCCATGAACACGGTTTTCGAAGACCCGGGATCTCTATCTAGCGGGCGATACGTTGTGTCATCCATGCACCTTACGCATCCAGAAAATCCATGGACTACCTACCCCGTGAGATATCCATAACCGAGATAGTCATGCACCGTCGTGAGTAGTGCGGCTCTCATAGGGAAATATTCTTTCTCTGCGGCGTCCCACGTATTGGCTGGCGTTTTCCACAGCGTGTCTAGCTCCTCCTTCAGCAGCCCCAGATACAGATTGATGTTGTTCCCTGGTTGTTTCGGCCCTTCAATTAGCATACTCATGTGAATGTACTTCCTCTTCATGCACAACCAGGGGGGAAGGTTGTACATCCACACAAACACATGCCAGGTGCTATGTGTGCTTCTCTGGCTGCCAAACGGATTGACTCCACCGGTGCTCGCGCCCAGCACGATGTTCCTTGGATCCTTCCCAAATTCTGGGTATTCGAAGTTCAACGCTTGCCACTGGCTCGCATCCTTAGGGTGACTCAGCATCTTGTCTTTTTTATTTATCTCCGGATCATTTCCGTCATCTTCCCGCTTCTTCTCCTCCCTATCCGCGTGCCAACGTAGGATCTTTGCTACCTTAGGGTCCGCGAAATACCGCTGCAGACGAGGAGTGATCCGAAAGTACCACACCGATTTTCGAGGAGCTTTCTTCCTCTTCTTGTATCGAGTGACGCCGCACAACGGACATATGCTAGACTCCGCGTGCTCGTCCTGATAAATGATACAATTGTTCATGCACACATGGTATTTCACGTGCGGTAAATCCAGAGGACACATGATTTTCTTCGCCTCCTCGAAACTGGTCGGGTACTTGTTCCCCTTGGGAAGATGTTCGTGCCAGAATGACATGTTCTCGTCGAAGCATGCGTCGGTCATTTTGTGTTTTACCTTCATCTCCAGAGCCATGAGCGTTACTTTCAGGCGGGTATCCTCGGGCCTGCATCCTTCATACAATGGAGTAACCGTGTCTATCTCCAGTTGATCCAGCTTGGCTTTCTCTCGGGCGGCAGCTCTTGTGTTATCCATCTGCTTGAGAAGCAGCTCTTGAATATGAGGGTCCTGCACCCAGCCTCCATCGTCGTCTGCTCCGGCATCTTCATCTTCATGATCATGCCCTTCGTCTTGATCTTCCTCATCATCATGTACGACATCTTCTACATGATGACTGTGTACAGCATCACCGTCGTGATCATGTCCTGGAGATTCTTCATCTTCTCGCCCGCCCTTGCCGCGGTAGTACTTGTCTTGTTGCCCTTCCTCATTTCTTGCTCGGCCCCGGCCATGGGCGACTTCATAGTCATCTTCATCACCTTGCCACCGATAGCCATCCATGAAACCACGCAAGAGCAGGTCGTCCCGCACCTGCCCGGAATCCGGGTCCGCAATAAGGCTCTTCAGCTTGCATCTTCGACACGGACATCTTATCTCCGTCTCGTTCTTTTGAAGCATCTCGGCCTTCGCGGAGCTCAAAAACCTATTCACGATCCCTTCAGTCATTGTGCGGACCATGGTCGCCTGCGGGGTAGAGCAAAACGATATTTTAGAACCAAGAAAAAATTTGGCATGACCTTCCCTAAAAATAGGACCAAAAAGAATGCATAGTGCCAAAATTCTCGCCGAAACGGAAATGAATCAAAACATTCCGGCAAAATATTGGCAACTATCGCATTTCAAATATCGGTACCTTCAAACACAAACATATATGCAACACCACAAACACATGCAACACCACAAACATACATAGATCTAGCTAGGCCACAAAAAGTGCATGTGCACGTTGTTGGAGCGAGCTAGGGAGAAAAAAAGTAGATCTACATCATGAAGATAGCTTTCCCCTTACTTACCTATCAAAAAAAGGTAATTTCACCACTTAATTTTGATGAATCTATGGTGGAAATGAGGTGAGGAGGAGGAGGCAGCCGAAAGCTTGGAGAAGGAGGTGGAGGGAATGAAGTGGGGAAAGTGAGTGGGTAGGTGTGGGGCTGTCCAAAATATCTTGTTGGGGTCCTAGGTTACTAATGGCGCACCACAAGGAAATGCGCCATTAGTAACCCTGGTTACTAATGGCGCACCTACAGGTGGTGCACCATTAGAAGTTTTGCAAAAAGTAAAAAATATAAATATATATACTAATGGCGCACTGTGTAATAGTGCGCCATTACTAGTTTAAACTAGTAATGGCGCACTGTGAAACGGTGCGCCATTAGTAGTTTTGCAAAAAAAGAATAAGAAAAAAATTACAATAATGGCGCACTCTTTGCCTGGTGCGCCATTACTAGTTAGAATTAGTAATGGCGCATTGTCGACCTGATGCGCCATTAGTATGTATAGAAAAATGGAAAAAAAAATTAATACTAGTGGCGCACCCTGTTTCTAGTGCTCCATTAGTGTCTTCCACACTAATGGCGCATCACCAACAGGTGCGCCATTAGTATATAGTAGTGGCGCACTACTTCCCTGGTGCGCCATTAGTATCAATCCTATCTATAGCCCTTTTCCTAGTAGTGGCCCATATACTCTGTGGCGCCTGGCAACTAATTCCGATGGATCACCTCTTCTTGTGTGTATACAGCTCACTGATGATGTTACTGCTAAGGAAGCAGGTGTAGTCTCCCATGGTCACACTCTCCGGACCTATTCCAACACCCGTTGCATGGTATTCGGGATGGATACTAGTGTGCTAGCGCCAACTCCTTCTCCCTGGTACAGAATTGATAGTCTTGGAGAAAACTCGCTCTTCCTTGGACAAAACTATCCGATGATGGTGAAAGGCGATCCAACTGTTGTTCACACAATGTTAACAGTTCCATTTATGAGAAGCAACTGTGTCTATACCTCGGACATTTGTGTGGTTCCCTACCCTGGTAGGGATATAGTAGGCCGCTTCAGCCTGGATCATCATTCCTGCGTTGGTTTCCAGATCGACAATTGATGGCCCGTCCCGGAGAATCACTTGTGGTTCAAAGCAAGCGTTTCCAACGCCGAGGAATGGTTGAGTTGAAGTTCATTTCATTGCTTGTTATTTATTGTGTGGTGAAAACTTTAGTATTTATAATGTATCCTCGTTGTCGATGTGGGTTGATGACCTGTTGTATGTAATAAAATGATATGCCTGTGATAAACTTACTAAATTTATGAATGGCTTTCGAGTCGCTTCTCTGAGTGAGTGGTGCGACGATGCAAAAAAATATTTTCCGAATACATAATTGTACGTGCATTACAACAGGTTATCGGATGAGGCCAATCAACAGTAGTAGTACACTATTTGTACTAGCTTCACATGCTTCGCGCGTCGGGCGGGTGTTTTTACTGTAGCCATATGTTAATGTGTTCGCTGTACGTAACCAGCACCTTGAATCCTCGATACTAGTACTATATAGTAGGAGTAAGTAGTAGGAGTAGTAGGGTGGCATGGGCCAGAACAAGCATTCACGTCCAGGTTACGGCACACGCCACCACCACGACATCCATCTGACACCGTATTATTTCTTGGAGTCCGTGCTAGAGCAATCTCTTCAACCTCGTCATTTCTCTAACTTCAGCCATCGCGCAGCGGGCGAGGTGGGGGTTTGCCGATAGTCGGTTTCCTTAACTGCGGTCCCAATTGTAAGGCCAACTCCAACGCACGACCCCAAATGCACCTCCGTTTTGCACGAACTCCAACGATAATTTTGACTAGAAAAGCAAGACCAAAGAAAACAAGAACCACAAGAATACATTTTACTACTCCTATAAGTTGGATTAGTGCCTTCTCGATGCATTCATTGTTGATCTGCGGAGGCTCGATCTTGCGTCTGTGCTAGCTAAAAGTGATAGAACATCTACTAAATTGCGCTCTATCAATATATGGATGTACTCTTCTTCCCAATACAAAAACTTGCATCCATTCTACTCCCTCCGTTGCACAATACATGCCTTCTATTTGTCAAAATATATATGTATCTAGACATGTCTTAGTATATAGGTAAATCCATTTTTGGACAAATGGAAGTCAAGTATTTTGGAACGGAGGGAGTACACAATAAAAAATTTAAGTTAGCACAACTAGTCTAATCCGAGAGCAGAACCGAAGATTTGGTTGGGTTCTTCCTCCTTTTGCCGACACGTGGGACATCCAGCATCCAGGTCGTGTCATGAAAGAAAATAGAGTAGTAGTTGAAGCCACGAGATGTGCATCTTGGGTTAAACTGTAAATAGAATCTTACTACTCTTGAGTAACTCCAAAAGCGGCCACCAAAGATCTTTATTGGATTTGTTTTTCATCACTAGCACGTCGAGGTGAAAGATGTGTAGGTGTAGTGGGACCTCTTGCGTTTCCACTGACATGTGGGGCCGCATGTGAGCAAACAGATGATGGGCTCCGCACGTCCGCTGGCTGGCTGAGAAGAGAGATAGAGGAGGGCTGAGCACGGACTGCAGGAAATTTGTTCTACGTACCTCGATATAGGCTCGATATAGTGGGGTGGCATGGGCCATAACTAGCATTCATGTCTAGCAGTACGGCACACGCCACCCACACGAGTCCCATCCGACACCAATTTTCTTGGAGTCTGTGCTACAACCATCTCTTCTCGCTCCTGTTTTCTCAGCCATCGCGTGGTGGGCGGGGTGGGGGTTTGCCGATAGTCGGTTTGCTCAACTGCGGTCCCACTTATAAGTGAAAATGCAACACCACACGCATTCCCGCTTGAGCGGCGTGCCGGACCAACCGTGTGGCGGTCCGACGTGAACACGGCAGGCTTTTCCTTTCGAACTCGTAACTTGTAAAATTTGGTTCTGCTCCATGGCGCGACCGATAGATAGAAAATAACGATTTTGCCTAGAGTAATGAGAAGTTTGGTTCTGGCGCCGTTCATGCATGGAGTACGTACGAAAATTATGAAGTTGATGCGAAAGGTAAGATAATTACTGTAGTATCATATACTACTACATGGATTTGACGGAAAGATAAAAATACATACAGATCCATCAACGTTCAATGACATCCTCACGCCCTAGTGCGCCGGGTCACCAACCGACGTGTGAGGAGCAGCGGCGTTGGCGGCGAGCTCAACGTGCTTCTGAACAATGCCGTCCTAGGTTGCCCTGCGCTCCAAGAAGGCCAGCGTCCTATCGTCCTCCTCTTGCATGTAGTAGTCCTTGTGGACGATTTGCGCGTAGACGTGGGTGATTATGTCGATGTTGTATTGCTGCGCCAGGCGCTGTGCGGCAAGCGTGACCTCGAGGTGGACATTCTCCGGCGCGATGGCAGGCAGTCGCAGGGCCACCAGTGCATCGAAGAGGTTGTTACCATAGTGGCCGTTGAGGGTGGCAGGCATCACAGAGCCTGGGCGCGTTGGCTCGAGGCTTACGTCAAAGTCGTCCGCAAGCTTCTTGACGACGGTGAACTTGTTGAGGAAACCGACGAGGACCTCGTCGAATAAGGAGACGAAGCTGTCGTCCAAGCGGCCCCTCGCCCTGGAGGCCTCAAGCAATACTACTTGGAGACGTTCCTTGTTGCCGGGCCACAGGCCGGCGTCGTGGACCATCTAGCACAGTCGGCTGATGCTCGCGCTCATCGCCTCCATGGGTCTAGCGTAGCTTCTAGTCAATGATCATGTGATTTGAGTGATCACTCAGCCCTTGGTTAGCGTGCGTAGGTGCGTAGGATTTTGTACTACTCCTCGGCCCTCTACTGCACCTGCCTTTGGCTGTATGATAGGTGGGCCAGCCACCCCTTGGGGCCACGTGTCATTCACCCAAAGGCAGTTGTCGTAAGTCAATGAATCTGCGTCCCCCTCCGTGCCGGTGCAGTATAGTCATCTCACTGGACCTCTAGTTGGGGCCAAACGAGAGAAGTTTGATGTTTACTGGTTTATTGGTCCCCTTTGCATTTTGCACCAAGTTTTGACCTTTGATTTAACTAATAAAATGTTAATGCATGTAAACAAAAATGTTGTGTAAGTCACCTTACGAAAACCAAATAATCCCAAAATACTTAGGCACGGTGCATTAACTCCCTCCTTGTTTCTTATTTCATGACATATCAACCAATGAGAGATGTGGGCCGTGCATGCTTTCAATGACTTGAGACTACCAAACATGACATGCAGTGTTTAGTTCATTGCATGTAATCCTATTAGTACTCTAGTTAGGAGTAGCAAAATTACATTAAGTTCTCTCGCCGATAGGAATAAAACACCATGTATTTATTTACAAAGGGAGTAGTACATTTTTGGTGACATGCATTACTAGATATTGCTAGTTAAATACTAAAATCTAGATGGACGTGGTAGTACTCCTAAATCCAGATGGTGGTGCTACTACTACTAGTAGTAGTACTACCAATGTAGTACTCCGTAGTAGGAGTACTAGCACTGTACTACCCGTTGGTCAAATTATTACGTGCTGCTCCTCACAGTGAAGTGACAAGACCCTGCGCCGGAGATGACACCTGAGTATAGGCGCCGTGTTCGGCATACCATAGTCAGCCTCACCGTCTGCAGTCACTATCATCATGGCTGTAGAGCTAGCCTGCTTACAACTAGCCCTGTTCGACATAATTTCCCGTGCGTAGATGCCCGTGCATTGCACGGAACACCAAGATTGGGGGTGGACGGCTCCGGCAGCGGCCATCGCGCCAGATTTTTCCACGGCCTTCTACTCCTAGATGTGGTGGGGAGGAGATGAGGCTGATTGTGAGAGACAAGGAGTTGTTTGTAAATAGGGAACAAGTGCGGGCATCTTTTTGCAAAAATGGAGAAGCTTGGTTTGTATGCGTGAGATCTAGATCCGACGGCTATTGGTGAAAGATGGGAGGCACGCCATCATCACCAACTCAGGACCTGTTTGATTCGCAGGATTTTGAAAACGCAAGAATAGGACACGGCAATATTACAAGTTTCAAACTAATATTACAAATGTTAGGAGTAATGCTGCACCTACGAAGAGGGAATTACTAGGAAGTTTACGTAAGAACTTTCGTTACTTTAGGTGGATGCAACATTATCGTACAAACTAAAATCCACCGCCCTGACAAGTCACTAATGGGAAAATAAGTTTTCGAGTCTCTGGCCACTTGATGTTTCAAAAACAAATTCAGCTTCTGCGGAGACTTTGTCATTTAGGCTTAGACGCTTGCGGTGATCAGCACGCCATTCATTGTTGCGCCAGAGAATGCCAAACATCATTACCTTGAGCACACTTGCCTCCAAAACAAAGAACCTGGCCAATTTAATCTCAGATGTGCTGCCTCGGTAGTCGATCAAATCAATTTATGTAAGATGGAGATCAAGGCATTCAATGAGATTGTTATAGTGCAACACATTTTTCACTTTCGGGTCTTTTTTTATCTGCAAAAGAAGAGAACATATTAGAGCAGCTGGCTGCATAAGATTGTCGTGTCATCAAGAGGTACCAATATAATTCGCTCATACGATAGGGCTAGCTGGCTAGTGATATTTTTTCACTCACTCTCTCTCTCTCTCTCTTTCTGTTTCCTCTCATTTAACTAGGAGCATGTGAAGAGTTTGGGCATTTGTTGCCTTCCACTATGTGGCCGATGCCATATTTCGCAAAAGTATGCCACATACCACGCATCGATGTCAAATCAAAAGATTTTGGCACCGCTCTCGCGATGTGAGAGAGTTGGCACCGCTGTGCACACAGACCCACATGTATAAACAAATCAATCAAACCAACCACACCAGCCTCTCACTCTCCCAAACAAGTGTTTTTTTATTGCTCCAGTCCTCTCTCTCTCTCCCACGCGGTGTTTTTTCATTGCCTGAGTTAATTTGGCACTCGAGCAAAGTAGGTGATCCAGATTGGGACACCAGGTGAGCAATGGAGGGGCATCGATGCCAAATGCATCACAAGTGAATTTGGCACATGTTTTGGCCTACATAGCCCACTTTTGTAATACTACCTCGTATTTAGTATAAAATTTTGACCATAGATTTACCTAAGAAAATGCCAATGCATGTCACTAAAAATTACACCATTTGAAATTATGTTCAAATACAAATCCAACGATATAGTTCTTAGTGACATGCATTAACATTTTGTCAGTTAGATCTATGGTCAAATTTTGATACTACAAAATTGGAAGAGTAAACCAGGAGAATTTGGCAGAAGAGTACACCAATGCTGTCAATTTCGGCGCATCAATGACCCTGATTTTTGTTGGACCTTCTAGATCCGATACAAGCAATCTCTCAAGGAAAGGCGCATTCTCAATGACCATAATGTGGAACAGCTGGAGTGATCTCTTCCCAATTGATGTCTTGTTACGGGGCCAGCAAGACACATAAATCCATCAGAGATTCATCGAGGCGATGTGGAGGCTAATGAACCCGTGGATCTGCTCAAGACGAAGGTACTCGAGCGCAGTATAGCTGCGGACCAGGTGCTCCATAGCCTTCTTCGAGATAACAACGTCGAAGAGGTCAAGCTGCTTGAGTTGAGGGAGAATAAGAGCGGGCGCGGCATTAATCTGGGGAAGATAGCAGGAGCTGAAGCTGGCGCGGCACAGCGTTGGCGTGAGGCAGAGCACGGACGGCGGCAGAGAGCGACATCGTCCAGCTTCAAAGCTGAGCTCCTCGAGCTGATCTAGGGCGGGGGATAAGAACCACTCGTCGAACTTGGGTTGGACCTTGCAGTTGGTACTGAACATGCGGATGTCAAGGCATTTGGCTGGCCCAGGGTGCGATAAAGGATCTTGGAGACTGCGGCCATGCGTTTGCAATCCCCGCCGCAGAGGCAGCTGTAGACGGTGAGGTTGAGGGGGACGCAGCGCCAGAGGGGGCGCCACCGCCGGGAGAGCAGGGCGGTCCGCACGGCAGATTTGGTGGGGAGGAGGCCGATGATGATGAGCAGCGTGTCGTCGGGGAAGCTGCTGATGAAGTCCAGTCTCGCTGGATGCGGTTTTGGCTCGAGCCGCCTCCGCTTGTTGGCTGCCTCGCCGTCCATCTCAACCGGCGGCGACGCCGGTGTACACGTGTGCTGGTGTGTGTTGTGTGCTGGGTGTGCGCGAGTGCGTCCTTCTGTGCATGCCGCCGCGCAGTGGTGAATTGTGTGCGAGTGCGTCCTTCGCGCGCAAGAAGTTTGTCCTCAATGCGCCCTCAATTTACTAGAGTGCAGGGTGCTACCCCGAGTGGTTTCAACTTTGTTTACTTCACCGCGTGTCAGATGGGCCTCTAGTTTACTTATTTTCACGCACTGCCACATGGGCCGGCACACGAAGATACAGAACACGAGCTGACAAGGCAGCATGTGGATTGGTTGACCGGTCAACTAAACAATATACGGAGCTATACGCTAACACAGTGAGCATATAATCCGTCGGTATAGAGAGTTCGAGTGAGAGGGGAGGCCCGTGAGAGATAGCAGAGAGAGAGAAAGAGCTACTCCCTCCATTCGATAATGTAGTTCCAACATTTTTTTGAGTCAAACTTTTGAAACTTTGACCAAGTTTATAAATAAATTACTTATATCTACAATACCAAAGATAAATGATAGTATGAAGTAAGTACATGTTGTGATGAATCTAATGATCGTTCCAGATGTAAATGTTTTTCTCCACATATACCTAGTCAAACGTTTCTGAGGTTTGACTTTTCAAAACATCCATATGCTTATGGACATGACAGAGTCCCTAAAGAGAGAGAGAGAGAGAGAGTGAAAAAAGTGTGTGTGCGTGTGTGAAAGAGACATGGACAACACACGATAAAAGTAGAGAAAAAGCGTGGGTGTCTTATGCAAACATATCACACATGCATCTTCGACAGCGGGGCAAGGTGAGGAGATAGTGTGTGGTTGTTTGGAACCGAAAGAGCAAGACCCCTAGCACGTGGCCAAGAGGGGTCTGACAAACAAGGGAGAGAGGTCGAGAGAGACGTATGGAGAAAATGCATACATGGGGAGGAGAGAGTGTATGTTTATCATAGAGAGATCCCCTCGAGATCGTGATGGGACTACATGGGTGGGAGATCGAGTGACAAGGTGTGTGCGCGATAGAAGATGCCCCGAGAGATATCAAGATAGATGTATGGATGGAAGGAGACAATACGTGTGTTCATGTTGGCTAGTAAGAGATAATCATACTTAGGAGGGGGGGAGTGCTTGCGCCTATGATGGATTGAGGTATTATGGTACTTAGGGGGGTGCATGTCACATGGAGAGAGAACAAGGGCGAAGAGTGTTGGATGGGTCTATATGTATAGCGCGAGCGAGACATGTGTATGTGTGAACCAGGGAGATATAAGGCCAGTTTGGCTTGCGTCCTGAGCATCTTTTGCCTGGCCTCGGGTGTGGCTGGATTTCATGCACGCTTGTTTGGTTGCTACCCTGTGAAAAAGAAAGCCCTCCTGGCCTGGGTTCCCTTGCACTTTAATTAGCTTGGCTGAACTCCAGACACTGCAAGTAGCCTGGCCAGGCGACCGATTTCGAACGCCTGGTCGTGCCTAGTCGTGTGGCCACGAGGCTAACAGCAACATGGATGGATATTAGCATTAAATAATTGATGCATGGATTGATTGATGGGACGTTGATGCTTTGCCTGGCCCAGGCATGAACCAAACGCTTCAGCACCACACAAGCCTGGCCAGGCAGAAATATTTTACATCTCACGTCCACATCAGGCAGTACCGGCCATCAAGGCATGAGGGTCAGGTCATGAACCAAACTACCCAATAAAGTTTGAGAGAGATTGAGGAGCACCGATAAGGCTGAGTGGTGCATCAGATAGCTGAGAGGGGGAAAGAGATATTCCATCCTCTCGATAATGCAGTGCATGTAAAAATTTTATAAGTCAAACTTTGGAAACTTTGATCAGGTTTACGCAAATGTTATTTATATCTACAATACCAAAGATACATCATAGAAAACTACATCTCATGGCGAATCTAATGGTATATGTTTGCCGTACTAGATGTAATTCTTTTTCTCCACGTACATGGTCAAACTTTGTGATGTTTGACTTTTCAATAAATCTATATGCTATGGACCGAGGAGAGTGCCTCAGTCGAGACAGATCAAGTGTGTGTGAAGGAGAATGAGTAAGTGTGCAAAAAGAGTATGTGTGTGAAAGAGAAAGTGACAACAAACGATAAATTAGAGAGTGTGTGTGTTTTTTCGTTTCTTATGCGAACATATCACGCATGCATCTCTGAGATGGAAAAGCGAGGCAAGGAGATACACGAAGATAGCTAGTGTATGATTGTTTGCAACGGAGAGAGACACCCCTGTATCACATGTCCAATAGAGGTGTGGCCAACAAGGAACAAAGGTCGAGAGGGACACATGGATGGCATGGACGCATGGGGAGGGAGAGAGGGTGTGTTTGTGATAGAGAGATCTCGTCGAGATCGTGAGGGGACTATATGGGTGGGAGATCGCGGGAGTGCGTGCGCGATAGAAAGATGCCCCGAGAGAAATTGAGATAGACCATGCACATGTTTGTGATGGAGACTAAGATTAGCTAGTCATATACATATAAGGGGGACTGCGTCTGCCTACAATTGAGTGAGAGACCATCATACTTGGCTAGCTGGGCATGAGATTGGGTGTGTGCGCGTGTGAGATGGAGAGAGAATGAGGGGGAGAGATAGAGTTTCAGATGGGCCTATCGAGTGCGAGTGAGATGTGCATGTGTATGTGTGACCTAGGTGGATGGAGAGTTTGAGAGAGGGGGGAAGAGCTCCGAGACGACATAGTGGTGCATGAGAGAGTTACAGGCAAAGAGCCAAGGAATCTGTGTGCATACGATGAGTGCACCCAAGATATCTAGCTTGGACTAGCTAGAGTATCATACATAGTGTGCGAGAGAGACGTATAGATGGTGTATATATGCATGCGAACTAGAAAGACCTCCCCCCACACACACAAAGAGAGAGAGAGAGAGATGGAGAGAAAGGGAGAGGGACGGACAAGGTTTTTGTGTCGGATGCGTGCGACAGAATTGAAGATTGTCGGTGAGAGAGAGAGAGAGAGAACATGAGTCCGGGAGAGGGGGAGGTCGCGTTTTATGCATCAAAGACTGATATAAACCATGTTTCGATATAAACTTGCATTCAAATATTTAAATTGGAGAACATTTTGTCTACAATCCACACATGAACGGATATATGCGTATATCAGACAAGTTTATTAATTTGACTTTCAACATGTTCATGGAGTACTATAATACTGTACAACATGCTACTCGATTGAGGTGTTCAATTTTGGATTTAGTTCACTATTTTGACCTACTGAACGAGCTATTTCATTGAATCGAGATATTTCATTTTGGGTTTGATTCGTGTTTTTGAGTGGGTCAACTATTTGTCATATAGTAAATCGCTAGCAACGAGCATGTAAAAACACATTACTCCCGAGCATCATCTCTCCATCTAAAAAAGAAGTGGCAAGCTAATATTTCAAAATTTGATCTGAATCAACTTGGTAGGGTGGACGTGGATGCTCGTTCTCCCAAAATTTGAACGAACCATTAAACATCCTCTCTGCTCGGTGGAATTCGCCCGAGCAAATAAATGGGAGACACAAAATTACCGTCCTATGTGGGACATGCATCAATTGGCCCGTTGTACATCGAGGGTAGGTTCGTAACTTCATCCAAGCGCGCCTTCTCCTCGGCCGAAATGACATGTGCCGAATAATTCATAAACCATGGTCGGCAAAACACGCTCTCCTCGCCCGAAATAGCTCGCACCCACTATTTCAAAACACGCTCTCCTCGCCCGAAATCGCTCGCCCCACTATAGTTCAAAACACACCCTCCTCGCCTGAAATCGCTCCCGCCCAGAGAAGCAAAGTTACTCTACTATCCCCGACCCTCAGTACACAGACCAAAGCTGAGAAGCCTATAGGCAAGGGTAGAACTGTAACTCCCCCTCACATTTCAGACAAATGCGTTCGTAAGACATAGTTCCACTCCCCTCCCAATTTCCCCCGCCCGCCCCCATTCATACCTCGTGGGCGCCAAATCACCTCCTCCACGGGAAGCTCCCTTCTCCCGAGCCGCGAAACCTCAGCCCCACCTCCATGGTGCCCCCCACCGCACCAATTTCACAGCCGCCCTCCTCCCTAATGCCGGAGATGCTGTCCATTTGCCGTCGTGCACTGGGCCGTGTGCCTCTTACTCCGTGCTGCTAGTGCTGCCTCGACGACGGCCGCGTGAACCGTACCGGAGACGATTCACCCCCGCCGTTGTTCACGGCGCCGGAGCGGCTCCAACTTCGGATCCGTCCAGAGTCCTGGATCTGCTTCGGTGTAGCCGTCGACCGTCGCGACATCGCTCTTTCCCTGCCGCCGGTTGCCACCGCAACCGCGCCGGCCTCACCGACTCGGCAGCTGGACCTGCCTACTTCACCATGCCGCCAGATAGGTTGCACCCTCATCTCAAATCATTTTATTTAGGCGTCAGTTGTCTGAATTTTTATTCTGGGCCAATCAATTTGCAATGGGAAGCAACACCCCTCGAGGAGGCAGAGCTCCTAGGCTGCCGGTTGGATGGTGTCTAACGTAAGGGTGCGGGGCCGCAAGTTCACCGCGGAAGCAGCGCTTAGATGGCTATCTTTTAGAGTTGCGTGGGTTGAAGGTACTGCCGCTGCCGGATCTGGATGACGGGGAGTCTTTGTGGATTGGCCCGGGGGTGGCGCAACCACGGCAGTGCGGTCGGGCGGGGAGCGGGGTTTTGGCCGGGGCCATGGACGGTGGAGGCAGGCTGCTCTGCCGTTGTTCGCTGGCTCTTCGGGGAAGATTCCGAACAGTGTCAGCCGGGAGGCACAAGATGGCCAGCCATCCGGCGTAGATCGGACAGTACCAAAATAAAATAAAATCGTGTGACCCCAATTTAGTCTTCATTCAACAGACGTGTGACCACTCTCGTACCTTGCTGTTGATCTCTTAGTGTATTTCTTCAGATCAAAGAGATATGTCGTTCTTAACATTATGCGTTATCTGCATCTTCAGACACACCGTGTTCCGACTCACCGCAGCTGCTCCAACAAGGGAAGCATACACCAGAAGGGAGCTATAGTCCCCACTCAATAGTTCCCTGCATCGAATGCGCGTGCCCGACATGCACGGACACAACAACTGCAGGGCCATCGACAAGTCAGCACATGATGCTCACTCCTATGGATGGCAGCCAGATAGGTTGTACCCTCATCTTACTTGTGTGCAACATTTATGGCTTTGTTATTCATCTAAGCATGGAAAATAGATCATCACATTTCACTGTATATTCATGCTGATCTCTTACGGGTCTTGTTCAGGAGTTAACGTTGTTCCATAGTTCAGCTAAGATACTTGTTCTTTAGGTAACACTGTTCCATAGTTATGATCCATCAGCCAATGCTATCCCACAGGCTGGTGATTATAGTATTATACCACTTCTAGTATTTCCTATGTTGTTCTTTAATACTTTTGTGTGCCATCTAGTTAATCTCGAGTACAAACGATACATATTCTGTAGCTTTCATCTGTGTTCTCCCTTTAGTTTATGAGACCTGTTGCTGCTAGTTAACCCCAGTCCTACTATTTATGTCGTCTCCTACATGCACTCATTACATAAATCTAACTACTAGTTGTCTTCCATGCATGTCAGATATAATTGCACACACTGATATATCCACAAGAACCTCACGAAGCAATGTAAAGGCCAATAAACTTGATGTCAATGATACCCAATATGATGGAACATGTAAAGGCAGTTCTTCAGAAGACTTGCAGAAAGATGATGAATCCTCTTCACCCCACAAGGTCCTTGCTCTAACTTGGCCTGTGATATGGGTACAACATGCATATAATGTCCTGGAGTGTATCTACTCGGTTGCAATGCCATGTGCTTAGCATGTTGATCATGCATGTAAATATGTCATGCCTTCCTATTTTTCAGTACCTATTCCATTCATGATAACATGTTTTCTAATTCAAGTACTGTCATTCTACTCTATCGCAATGCCATCTGCTTAATTTGGACATCATGCTTCTGAATATCTTATGCATTGTTATTCATCAGTATGTACTTCATCTATCTACCATACCATGTTTTTTTACATTGAAGTGATGTTCTAGTGCTCTGTTGCAATGCCATCTTATTTTCCCAATCATACACGTGTATGTTGCCTTAGTTATTTCTGTACATATTCCGCTAGCATACGGTTCTACATTCAACTAGTGTTTTTGATGTGTTGTCCTGTCGTATCCCTAACTCTTACACCATACTCCCTCCGTCCGGATTACATGTTGCCGAAATGGATAAAAAAGGATGTATCTAGAACTGAAATACGCCTAGACCCATCCATTTTTTCCGGATGGAGGGAATACATGTCAATATGTCATGCCTTTCTATTCTTCAGTACCTATTCCATCTCTCTGCTGCTGCATGTTTTATAATTAAAGCACCAATCTTCTATACAAGGCATGCAAGGGGAAGATGACTATGTTAGAATCTGAAGGGTTACAAACAAGGCCTTTGCAAAAGATCCAAACGCCTGGAGATAATAAACCAACTTCAGTTTTTATAGATACTGCTCCAGCACAGAGAAACCCAACTTCTACTGATAATAAGCAGATTCCAGTGGCCAAAGAACTAGTCCGCTCCAGTCCAGCAAAAATATGTCAACTCAATTCTAAGAAGCGTGTGTGTATCCTTGCATCATGAAATTTTATAGCATGTTGATCATATTTTCTACATGTTTCTTACCCATCTCTCTTTTAGAAAATAAGCTTAACAGATAGAAGATTTTTTGCAATGGTATCGTTTATGAGGAAAGATTCTTGCAGGAATTCTCTATGCTCCAATGTAGATGTAAGTACCTGTCGTATATCACTATATTTTTACATCAGCATGTATTTTGTTAATCGGCATGAATCCAACCTTTATCCGATCTAAATTTAGTTGTAGCAAAATGTATGATTAAAGGCCACAATGTTGATTTTTGCAAGGAAAACTCCTGGTAGTTTTGCATCCTGAGCTGCATGAGTGTACTATCTCATATCAGTGGGTTTGAATACTTTGGTACTGCAGTGGGTTTTTCAGTATTTTTTCTACTATGTTGTCCTGTCGTATCCCTAGCTCTTACATCATACTCCCTCCGTCCGGATTAAATGTCGCAGAAATGGATAAAACTGGATGTATCTAGAACTGAAATACGCCTAGACCCATCCATTTATTTCCGGATGGAGTGAATATGTGTCAATATGTCATGCCTTTCTATTCTTCGGTACCTATTCCATCTTTGTTGTAGCATGTTTTGTAACTAAATCACCATTCTTCTATATAAGGCATGCAAGGGGAAGACGGCTATGTTAGAATCTGAAGGGTTACAAAACATGTCTTTGCAAAAGATCCAAACGCCAGGAGATAATAAACCAACTCCATTTTTCATAGATACTGCTCCAGCACAGAGAAACCCAACTCCCACTGATAATAAGCAGATTCCAGTGGCCAAAGAACTAGTCTGCTCCAGTCCAGCAAAAGAATGTTAACTCCATTCTAAGAAGCGTGTGCGTATCCTCGCATCATGAAATTTTATAGCATTCTGATCATATTTTCTACATGTTTCTTACCCATCTCTCTTTTAGAAAATAAGGTTAAACGATACAAGACTTCCTCCATTGGGATTGTATTCGAGGAAAATATCTTGCGAGAATTCTCTGTGCTCCAGTGCTGATGTAAGTACCTGTTGTATATCACTATATTTTTACATCAGCATGTATTTTGTTAATCGGCCTGAATCTAACCTTTATATGATCTAAAATTAGTTGTAGCAAAATGTTAAAGGTGCCAATGTTGATTTTTGTAAGGAAAACTGCCTGGTAGTTTTGCGTACTGAGCTGCATGAATGTGCTATCTCATATCACCCACATTACTGAATTGTAGTGTTTCTCTGGTTGCCCATTCATTCATTGTGTCAATGTTGCTTTCGTATTACCTTACCTGGCTGATGATAGCTATGCCATATTGTGTTAATTTGGTGTAGGCTAGTTGCCCAAACATTCGTTGTGTCAATGTTGCTTTCCTATTATCTGACTTGGCCAATGATAGCAATGCTAGTGTGTTAATTTTGTGCAGGCTGCTGAAGATAAGAAGACAAACTCTGAAAACAGCAAGACAACCCCATTGTTTCTTTCCAGTAAATCTAGGCCAGGTAATATGGCAATAACTCATGATTAATCTGTTTGGTTCCCGTCCTAATTTATGTTATGATGCAATGGTCAAGACACTCTCCACTATCAATAATACAAGCCTGCCAAAATTGCCATCTGAATCTGTTCAGTATCCTCTGTCTCGAATGCGACGGAATAAATGTATGTTTGTGAACCAATTAATGCCTGAAGCAATGATGGAAATGGTGGATGAATCAGAGGTGCAGAGTTGTGCGACACAACAACTGGTCAATGTTTTCAGAGACAGTGTGGCAAAGCAGCAAGAACTTGCCCACATGCTTATGGGCGTCATCTGTGCTGAGGTTGCAGATTGTGACGTTGTAGATGGTTACGTTCTGCTCATTTATTTGCACTGGCATCAATCTTTGATTTCCCAGTCGATGTAATTTCATGTAATATATTCTGGATGTGCAACGTTATTCCCTGTACGCCGTACCTTTGCTCGTCGTAATGGGCTCAAATTATCTAATTTGGCCTAAAGACATGAACGAACTGTAGTGGGCCCATTAAGTTAATGGGCCGTTACTAGGCCGAAAGTTAATGGTCGGCCCTCTTACCTCCCGGGTCGTTAATAGGCCGACATCAAAGTGGGCAACAGGTAGCCCCAATTTATTTCACGGGCCGTTAACAGGCCGTTACTAAGTTTGGGCTACATATGGCCCAACTATACTATAGGCCTTTAGCAGGCCGAAAGAGATAGCGGGTTTGTATTGGACCATGAAGAGCATGGGCCGCTAAGAGGCCGAAAGTCAGGTCATATTGTAAACGGCCCAACTGTGTTGTGGGCCTTTAGCAGGCCGAAAGAGAAACTGGGCTGGTATTGGACCATGAAGGGCATGGGCCGTTAAGAGGCCAAAACTAAGGTCCAACTACAAATGGCCCAACTCATTTATGGTCCGTTAACAGGCCGAAAGGCACACAGGGCCGGGAATTGGCCCAACACTTAAATGGGTCACTAAAAGGCCAAAACTCAGGTCCGACTACAATTGGCCCAACTGATTTATGGGCCGTCAACAGGCTGAAAGTGACACCAGGCCAGAAATTGGCCCAACACTTAAATGGGCCGCTAAAAGGCCAAAACTCAGGTCCGACTACAAATGGCCCATCAGATTTATGGGCCGTCAATAGGCTGAAAGACACACCGGGCCGGAAATTAGCCCAACATTTAAATGGGTCGCTAAAAGGCCGAAAGATGTACATCCTGAAAATTGTCCCATCCATTAAATGGGCCGTTAACAGGCCGAAATCTCATCGGGCCGATATTGAGCCCAAATATATAGCGGGTTGTTAATGGGCTCAAACTGCGATGGGCTGCAATGGTGTCAAATCTTCAATGGGCCAAATTTGCAAATCTCGTATGGGCCGTGGGCTTAAATGGACCTGACACAAGTACGCCTTATATGGGCCGGCCTGCTAATTTTTACTGGGCCGACCTTTTTCACCGGAATGGGCCACTGTTGGGCCGTGCCACGTGTCGACCTATCATAGGCGCCTCCTGTCCAATGAGTGGATGACATCTGTCCCAACAATGAGCTGACATGTGTTTCCTCTAGCTAATGATGATTTTACACGTGGAAAATCCCCATTGGTTGGGGCTATTAACGGGTTATCGGGTCCAAAACCCGACCCAATAGCTTAACGGCGTTCCGTTACGGTAGATGCCACGTGTCAATCACCCTTGACGAAAGCACTTATGTGACGCGTGATTTATCGTCATGGAAGTGGACACTTCCTTGATGATAATTTTGGTAATGTCATGGAACACTTCTACGACAGCACAGGTATGACTATCTTGATTCTGTCATAAATTTGTCATGGATGTAAATAAATTACAAAAAACGTGACCTACTGTGACAAACATGTATCATCACGGAAGTGTATTTTTTTGTAGTGCACGTCAGCGTATGGAAAAATAAAATGCTTCCTCCTAGTGTTTTCCTGGCATCTGGGACCCACGACATTGTGAGCGTATATAGTCAATAGACAAGAGAACATCACAAGATCGGCTGACACCTAGGACGTAGCTACTCGAGCAGTATTTTTTTGTTTGGTATTGTTGAGACGGAGTAGGGTTTGAACTGGGCTGTGGCCTTTCTAGGCCAGGCTTATATTTTATGTTCACCATGTGACCAGCCCAGCTATTTTTTCTTTGTGAAAATGAGCCCAATTTATTTTTTCTGAAGAATACCCAATCCAGGCCTACTTATTTTTCTACACCCTGATGGGCTGCAACTCTTTCAAGACGCCTGCAAATCTTGAAAGTAATATGAAATGGGTTGTAAATATAAAAACAGATGACAAATTGGCAATTACTTTATAATTTCTGAATTTTTGCACATTTTCATATTCCTATTTCACTGGGCATTAACCTAATTTAAATATATCTTCAAAGTACTTTAAATCTGGCTCGACATTTCGGTATTAAAATAGTTTGGAACCCACAGAAATATGCGAAATTGGCCCTGGCCAACCAAAAAACGGCTGCAATAAATTGCATAAGAAGTTGCCATGAGCTATATATAAATTATTAAAAAAAGAGGGAGTGGTCTGACTTGTGGGCCTGTTTAGTTGACGCGTATGCAAGATTTTTTAGTTATTATATATGTCAACAAATGATTCTAGCAGACGTAACCGTTGGATTTTAATTCAACGGCCATCGTGTTTCTTCAATCTCTGATCTTCTTGCTCCAGCCGCCAAAGCAGCGTCGGCGGGACCGCCTACTCCCGCCTCCCGTGGACGGCTGTGCTGCCGCGCAGGCCTCAGCGCCCCCTACTACTCCCACCGCTGGCCAGGGCATCCCTCTACTCACCCACACCCGCTGTTATTCTGCGGCGACGGCAGCCTCACACCGCAGCCGAACCGGTGAACCCTTGTACTCCTCTCTGAGCGGGCTTCCACTGCCGCGTCTTCCCCGGCTCCGCGTCGTCCCCTTCCTAGGCCTCGCCGTGGTGCTCTCGGTGCGGCATGGTTAATGTGGACAACGACCGACTTCCATCGGAAGAGTACTGTACGTGGAGAGGCTGACAGCTGGGTCCACGGCAGCCGCAAGGAAGTGCCTCCTTATTACGCGGAAAATAATTATACCTCCACCTGATAGCAGGGACCCACCGGACGGGCCACCAGTATTTCGCGAAAAAAAATGTTTCCCCCTGACAGCTGGGACCCATAGGACGGGCCATCGTATTTTGCGAAAAAAACGTTCCCCCCGCTGTCAGCTCGGACCCACCGGAAGTGCCTCCTTATTACGCACAAAAAATGAATACCCCCCTGCTACCTGGGACCCACCTTGGTGGGAGGCTGACTTGTGGGCCTACTAAGTTGACTGGGACGGTGGCCTTTGTCAACTTTAGTTAATACATGAACGATTCTAGCTCCAGTGACCGTACAACGTCCATCCAATGGCCATAGTGCTTCTTCAACCTCTGGTCTTCTTGCTCCAGCCGCCCAAAGCAGCACCGGTCGTGCCACCTGCTCCTGCCGCCCGTGGCCGGCTGTGATGCTGCGGAGGCCTCACCGCCCCCTACTACTCCCACCGCTGGCCAGGCCATCCCTCTACACACCCACACCCCTTGTTATTCTGCAGCGACGGAAGCCTCACACCGCAGCCGAATGAGTGAACCCTCATACTCCTATACGCGTGGGCATCCACTGCCGCGTCTTCCCCGGCTCCGCGTCGTCCCCTTCCTAGGCCTCGCCGTCGTCCACCACCCTGGTGCTCTCGGTGCGGCGTGGTCAACGTGGTCAAGGAATGGCTGCCATCGGACGTGGACTGTACGTGGAGAAGCTGACAGCTGGGTCCATGGCCGCAGGAAGGAAGCGCCTCCTTATTACGCGCAAAATAATTATTCCTCCACCTGACAGCGGGGACCCACCGGACGGGCCACGTATTTCGCGAAAAAAATGTTTCCCCTGACTGCTGGGACCCACCAGCTACATCTTCGCACGCAAGGAAGTGCGTCTGAAAAAAAAACGATTTGCCCCCTGACTGCTGGGACCCACCAGCTACATCTTCGCACGCAAGGAAGTGCGTCTGGGAAAAAAATGATTCACCCCCCTGACTGCTGGGACCCACCAGCTACATCTTCGCACGCAAGGAAGTGCCTGACAGTCGGGACCCACCTGGTCGAAGCGTACATAGCGTTGTCATTCTGGTCGTGAACGTGTACGTACATATATACTGGTGGATGAAGAGGTGCGCACATGTCATAGTAGAGGCGTGTACGTGTCGTAGTAGAGGCGCGCACGTAGCATGTACACGTATGTACAACGGCCAGTGTGCAATAAAGAAAATACGACCACATATGTGTACATCTCGAACGCCTACTCGCGCATACGTACGATCAGGGCTCATGTACATGGCTGGGTCGGAACGGAGAAACATCATCGTCATCGTGTTCATGGGGAGGCAACGGAATGTGTCGTGTTCATGGGGAGGCAATGGAATGCGTCGTGTTCATCGGGAGGCAACGAAACACGTGGGAGCCAACCGGCTGGGTCGGAATGGAATGCGTGGTCGTGTTCATCGGGAGGGCTTGGACGGAACAGGCGATGGAAATGAGGCCTGGCGTACCGCACAACGGGGGAAATGGACCTCCTACGTTCGGAACAGGGTCCTGTTGATCGGGAGGGGACTGGCGTACCGCAAAACGGAGGAAACGGACCTCCTACGGTCGAAACGGGGGTCCTGTTGATCGGGAGGGGTGCGGAGCACCGCAAAACGGAGGAAACGGACCTCCTACGGTCGAAACGGGGGTCCTGTTGATCGGGAGGGGTGTGGCGTACGGCAAAATGGACGAAATGGACCTCCTACGGTCAAAACAGGGGTCCTGTTCATCGGGAGGGGTGTGGCGTACCGCAAAATGGGACTCCACGAGATACTGTTCATCTCCACCGTCGACCTCCTCCAGCCTCCACGGGCTACCGTCGACCTCCTCCAGCCTCCACAGGCTCCTGTTCATCCAGCCTCCACCGCGTGCTACTCCACCGGCTACTGTTCAACCACCCCTCCACGGGCACTCCTCCACCGTCTACTGTTCATCCAGCCCTCCACACCACGAGGTCCTGTTCAACCACCCCTTCACGGGCACCCCTCCACCGTCTACTGTTCATCCAGCCCTCCACCACACCACGGGGTCCTGTTCATCCAGAGGCAACGCCACCGCTCACTGTTCATCCAACACCCCCCGCAATGCTCACTGTTCATCCTAGAGGCATCATCGATCGGTTTCAGTTAGCAGCAGTAGCGAAGGAATCGCTCGATCGGGTTCAGTTAACATCCATCGATCGATCGCTCGGGTTCAGTAACGCGTAGCCTGCAGTGCCATCGCTCGGGTTCAGTTAGATCCCAACGCCTCGCTCGGGTTCAGTTAGAGCCAACGCCTCACACACACGCGTGTACGTGTACGAGAGAAACGTGCATCGCTCGGCCCCCGACCTCCCACCGTAACCAGGAACTCCCCGAAATTTTCCTGCCCCTCGCTTCTACCATGGTTTTTTCCGTCATGGATGGCCCAAAGAATGTCATGCAGCTGCGTCTCCGACCCGCCCAGGACGAAAAGCACATTTTCTGTCATGATTTTATGTCATAGAAGTAGGAGCCCACCACATCTATGATGATACCGGGTTTTTTCACAATTATCGTCATAGAAGTGCCATATGTATGATAGAAAAAAAATTCGTTCGGCCCAAAATGTCACGGATGTGTCTTTTTTTTTGTAGTGATGAGCAAGCAAGTTGGATGCACACCCACTTAGTTCTTTTTGTTGAGCTTTCATATACTTATAGCTCTAGTGCATCCGTTGCATGGCAATCCCTACTCACTCACATTGATATCTATTAATGGGCATCCCCATAGCCCGTTGATACGCCTAGTTGATGTGAGACTATCTTCTCCCTTTTTGTCTTCTCCACAACCACCATTCTATTCCACATGTAGTGCTATGTCCATGGCTCACGCTCATGTGTGAAAATTGAAAAAGTTTGAGAACACCAAAAGTATGAAACAATTGCTTGGCTTGTCATCAGGGTTTTGCATGATTTAAATACTTTGTGTGGTGAAGATGGAGCATAGCCAGACTATATGATTTTGTAGGGATAACTTTCTTTGGCCATGTTATTTTGAGAAGACATAATTGCTTAGTTAGTATGCTTGAAGTATTATTGTTTCTATGTCAATATTAAACTTTTGTCTTGAATCTTATGGATCTGAATATTCTTACCACAATAAAGAAAATCACATTGATAAATATGTTAGGTAGCATTCCACATCAAAAATTCTGTTTTTATCATTTACCTACTCGAGGACGAGCAGGAATTAAGCTTGGGGATGCTGATATGCCTCCAACGTACCTATAATTTTTGATTGTTCCATGCTATTATATTATCTATTTTGGATGTTTATGGGCTTTATTATGCACTTTTATATTATTGTTGGGACTAACCTATTAACCCAGAGCCCAGTGCCAGTTTCAGTTTTTCCCTTATTTTAGAGTATCGCAGAAAAGGAAAATCAAATGGAGTACAATTGACCTGAAACTTCACGGAACTTATTTTTGGAACGGAAGCAATCCAGAAGACTTGGGGTGTACATAAGGGAAGCAACAAGGAAGGCACGAGGCAGGGGGCACGCCCACCCCCTGGGCGCGCCCTCCACCCTCGTGGGCCCCTCGTGGCCCCCCTGATGTATTTCTTCCTCCTATATATACCAATATATCCTAAATCCATCAAGGAGCACAATAGATCAGGAGTTCCGCCGCCAGAAGCCTCTATAGCCACGGAAAACCAATCTAGACCTGTTCCGGCACCCTACCGGAGGGGAGGAATCCCTCTCCGGTGGCCATCTTCATCATCCCAGTGTTCTCCATGACGAGGAGGGAGTAGTTCTCCCTCGGGGCTGAGGGTATGTACCAGTAGCTATGTGTTTGATCTCTCTCTCGTGTTCTTGAGGTGGTACGATCTTGATGTATGGCGAGCTTTGTTATTATAGTTGGATGTTATGATATTTCTCCCCCTCTACTCTCTTGTAATGAATTGAGTTTTCCCTTTGAAGTTGTCTTATCGGATTGAGTCTTTAAGGATTTGAGAACACTTGATGTATGTCTTGCGTGCGATACCCGTGGTGATAATGGGATATTCTATTGATCCACTTTATGTATGTTTTGGTGATCAACTTGCGGGTTCCGTGACCTTGGGAATCTATGCATAGGGGTTGGCACACGTTTTCGTCTTGACTCTCCGGTAGAAACTTTGGGGCACTCTTTGAAGTACTTTTGTGTTGCTTGAATAGATGAATCTGAGATTGTGTGATACATATCGTATATTCATACCCACGGATACTTGAGGTGACATTGGAGTATCTAGGTGACATTAGGGTTTTGGTTGATTTGTGTCTTAAGGTGTTATTCTAGTACTAACTCTAGGATAGATTGAACGGAAAGAATAGCTTCATGTTATTTTACTATGGACTCTTGAATAGATCGATCAGAAAGGATAGCTTTGAGGTGGTTTCGTACCCTACCATAATCTCTTCGTTTGTTCTCAGTTATTAGTGACTTTGGAGTGACTCTTTGTTGCATGTTGAGGGATAGTTATATGATCCAATTATGTTATTATTGTTGAGAGGACTTGAATTAGTGAAAGTATGAACCTTAGGCCTTGTTTAAACGCATTGCAATACCGTTTACGCTCACTTTTATCATTAGTTACCTTGCTGTTTTTATATTTTTAGATTACAAAAACTATTATCTACTATCCATATTGCACTTGTATCACCATCTCTTCGCTGAACTAGTGCACCTATACAATTTACCATTGTATTGGGTGTGTTGGGGACACAAGAGACTCTTTGTTATTTGGTTGCAGGGTTGTTTGAGAGATACCATCTTCATCCTACGCCTCCTACGAATTGATAAACCTTAGGTCATCCACTTGAGGGAAATTTGCTACTGTCCTACAAACCTCTGCACTTGGAGGCCCAACAACGTCTACAAGAAGAAGGTTGTGTAGTATACATCAAAGCCCAACTTTTCCTTGAAAGACAAGGCTAGTGTGGAAGAAGAGGAGGAAGAGGAAGAAGAGGAGAGCAACCCCGAGGATACAAAAATATGATTATCATGAGCACATGGCTCTCGCTTCAGGACAATTTTGGAGCAAGAAGAACTCAAGGCCCAACTTCAACAAGATCAACTCAAGTGGTGCCAAGGGCAAGCAATGTCTGAGGACTTGCTACAATTTGTGGCAATGTGAGCCACTTTGTTGCGGAGTGTCCCTATGAGAAGAAGGAAGACAATGGTGGCAAGCTCATCCAGAAGTACAAGGCCAAGTCTTTCCCCAACAAGAACCACTTCACCAAGAAGACTCCTCCCAAGGTATTGGTGGCACAAGAAGAGTACAATGATGATGATGATGATGATGGTGAGATGGTTGCCATGGCCTCCGTGGCCATTGCGACAACTCCACGGGCGTCCCTCTTTGACTCACCCAATGAGAACATCAACGCCAAGTTCCTCAAGGCTAAAGCCACTAACAAGGTAACCCCCAACATCAAAACTACCATCATTGCTCATCCTTCTTTGACGGATTGCATTGATGAAAGTGAGGGGTCCAACGTGGAGGAAAATGAATTTGAGTCTTTTATGAGTAAGCTCAAGGGTAAATCCAAGAAGCACTTCGTTGCTCTCTTGGAACAACTTGGTGAAGCCAATGACATGATCGAGGCTCATGAAGAGACCATCTCTAAGATGGAGGAGCATAGTCGTGACTATGCTGATGAGATATCGCATCTCTCTAATGCTCTTGAGGAAGAGTGCGGTCATTGCTTGGCTCTTGAGGACTCACACAACGATGACCATGCTAAATTAAAGAAACACATTGATCATGCTCTTGTTGTATCTCCTGTGCTAAATTCCGAGAAGGCAAATGTCGGTGTCAAAACTAGCGGATCTCGGGTAGGGGGTCCCGAACTGTGCGTCTAGGCCGGATGGTAATAGGAGGCAAGGGACACGAAGTTTTACCCAGGTTCGGGCCCTCCCGATGGAGGTAAAACCCTACGTCCTGCTTGATTAATATTGATGATATGGGTAGTACAAGAGTAGATCTACCACAAGATCGGAGAGGCTAAACCCTAGAAGCTAGCCTATGGTATGATTGTTGTTGTGTATGTTGTCCTACGGACTAAAACCCTCCGGTTTATATAGACACCGGAGAGGGTTAGGGTTACACAAAGTCGGTTACAATGGTAGGAGATCTACATATCCGTATCGCCAAGCTTGCCTTCCACGCCAAGGAAAGTCCCTTCCGGACACGGGACGGAGTCCTTAATCTTATATCTTCATAGTCCAGGAGTACGGCTGAAGGTATAGTCCGGCTATCCAAACACCCCCTAATCCAGGACTCCCTCAGTAGCCCCTGAACCAGGCTTCAATGACGACGAGTCCGGCGCGCAGATTGTCTTCGGCATTGCAAGGCGGGTTCCTCCTCCAAGTACTTCATAGAAGATTTTGAACACAAAAAGATAGTGTCCGGCTCTGCAAAATAAGTTTCCACATATTGCCATAGAGAGAATAATATTTACACCAATCTAATCAGCTGACGTATTCCGTAGCGTGACACACCACGGCCAAGCCTTTATCCGAGTCATTTCATTATCCCACCTCAGCGCGTCATGCGAGGCGGTTTCCTTGGCACGTCTTGTTAAAGCAGAGATCGTGTCCCCTTATCCCGGGATTCTCATCAATACGGGCGTGGGTAACCCAACCGCGCCATTGATTACGGCGCTTGGAGATAAGCGAGTTTTACCAGGATGGTGGGGACATGTAGTTGCGTCCGCCCATATAAGGGGATAAGGATCCACCTTTTCACCTACGCCTTCTTCCTCCTTCGCCTATCCATTCTTGCGCACTCGAGCTCCAGCGCCCAAGTCCGCACTCCCCACCTCAACCTTCTCCAGCCATGTCCAGAGCGGGAGGCAAGTGGATGGTCTCCTCTGTCACGGAGGGACACATCAAAAAGCTGAGGAAGGCCGGATACCTGTCTAACAACATCGCGTACCGGCTTCCCGAAAAGGGGCAGCTCATCCCCACCCCTAGGCCCCATGAGAGGGTGGTGTTCCTCCCCCATTTCCTCCGCGGACTGGGCTTCCCTCTCCACCCATTTGTTCGGGGGCTCATGTTCTACTACGGCCTGGATTTCCACGATCTGGCCCCGAACTTTGTCCTCAACATCTCGGTGTTTATTGTCGTGTGCGAGGCTTTCCTCCGCATCCGCCCCCATTTCGGCCTATGGCTCAAGACTTTCAATGTCAAGCCGAAGGTGGTGCGCGGCAACCAGGCAGAGTGCGGAGGCTCCATGGTGGGCAAGATGGCCAACATCCTATGGCTCGAGGGCTCCTTTGTGGAGACCCTGAAGGGGTGGCAATCGGGCTGGCTTTACATCACCGAGCCGCGCGACGCCGAATGGGTCACACCCCCCGAGTTTCGATCCAGACCCCCTACGCGGCTCACCTCCTGGAAGGAGACGGGCCTGTCATGGGTTAAGAAAGGAGAGCTGACCGGACTCCAAACATGCATACAAACCCTGGTGGACAAGAAGCTCAAACTTGTCAACGTAGTCCAGGTTATGCTCATCCGCCTGATCCTCCCGTGTCAACAACGTGCTTTCAACCTGTGGGAGTTTGACCCGGCGCGGCACCAAACCCTGAGCAGGCTCTTCGACACAACGTATGAAGATGCCTGGAAGGTGCTTTTCAAGGGCGTCGAGGCCCCCGCATCTACTACCGAGGATCGCGGATTCAGTACGCAGCGTCACACTCATGCGGTAAGCTGTTTTTTCCTTTTACAGGGTATCAGCTTTTCATAGTTTGACTCCATGCGGGATCTAAGCTCCCTTACCTTTGACAGGATTGGCAGGTGACATCCGGAAAGATCAACTGTTCGGCTCCTTTGCCCGAAGGCCCAGCGGACGCTCGCTTGGCGAAGCTGCTGGTTCCGGCACCCTATGTGGTGCCGGAGAAGAAGGCCGCGGAAAACGCCACGGGGACTCGAAAGAGTGCCCGACGCCAGGAGGTGTCAGATCCATCATCCGACAGTTCTGAGGCGCATTCCTCCCGTGAAGACGAGGAGGAAGAAGAAGAGACATCTCCCCCTCCAGCGGGAGGAGAGAAGAAAAGGAAGGCCACCCTCTCTGGGGAGGCCGGAGGGTCCAAGAAGGGGAAAACCCTTCCTCCGGACTACTCCACCAACGCCGATGACGGCGGAGAGGAGTGGCAGCCCAGGGCCAAGCCCCTGGCAAAATCGTAAATATCCGGATACCAGAGTAATTCATAGTATTCGTTTATTGCACAGCTTTCCCTTACGCCGAATATGTTTATGCAGCCCACCCAAAGATCGGCTCGACGCGTCGTCGAGCGGCTCACTAGACTCGTCGGATGTGAACTCGCTTCCGACGGCTTCCTCCCCCCGCCCTACGGACGACACCGAAGTGTTGTCCCAACAGGTTCCAAGACGGGAGGAGGTGGTCCTGGAGGCGCCGCAAGGCGACCTCCCGGACTCCAGGAGTAAAGGGGATGAAACCCCCCAGGGCTCCAAGTCCGGCTCTAGGCCGGACACCGCTCCGGAACCTTCAAAGGTTCCAGAGTCTGGCGGGGGACCTCCTTCCAAGAGGAGCAAGCCCACCGTGCCGGTGGCCCCCGTCCAACCGGAGGCGTCAGACAATATGTTGGAGGCGCTCCAAGGCGCCTCCATCGACGAGGAGCACCGCACTATTATGAGTGCGGTGGTCCAGAAGGTTCAGTCCGCCAAGAGCGGACTGACTGAAGCTTCTACTAGCCTTTTAACAGGCTTTGAGGTAAGTAAAGAATGTGTAAATAATATTACCGCATAGACAGTAGCCCCTGATGCTCTGTTTGGCGTTCGGGAAGAAAAGCCGAATAGAGGATCAAATAAAATTCGCAGGAGTCTAACAAAAATGAGTCAATATGCGTATGCAGGCTTCTCTGCTTGCGTCCGCCGCACTGACTGCGGAAGTGGACACGCTAAAGCAGAACCTCGAGCAGTCCGAGCAAGAACTCGGGCGTGCCAAGAAGCAGCTCGAGGACAATGAAGGTAAGAAATACCTTTTTTAATATATATAAAAAGGTGCAATTGCAAAGAATGACAGGATTATCGTGGCTATTGTAGGGGCCACGTCTGAGGTGGCGACCCTTAAGCAAGCGCTGGTCGAGGCCGAGAAGAGGGCGGCCTCGGAGCGCACCGAGCGGGAGAAGTATGAGGCCGAGGTTGGCAAGGTACAGCAAGAGCTCCAGGCTCTCATGGAAAAACATGAGAGTTTGGAGCTTGACTCAAAGACGCGAGCGTCCGAGCTCGCGGTGGCTATTGAAAATGCCAAGTCTGCCAAGGCCGAATCCCAGAAGACCCTCCAGGAGTTGGATGAGGTGAAGAAGATAGCAGCGGGTAAGGCATTCTTTATGCAAAGCAAACACATAAACGTGAGTTACTTGTTACTTACCCGAATCCGGAGCTCTCCAAGAGTGTTAGCAGATCTTCCCCAGAGTGTGTCCGATGCCGCCGCATTCTATCGAGCCGAGGAGGGCAGCTCGACAGAGAAGGTGTTCTGGTCTCAGTATGCTGAGGCCGGACACCCCATGCCCCTGAGCGACCAGCTGAAGCTACTGGTCGAGCTTCACAAGGCGGCCGAACAGGCCATGAAGGCCCTCATTGTTCGGCTATGGCCTGGAGGGGCTCTGCCTGGGAGCTATTTCGGGCTGGTGCGGCGGCTGGTGGAGGCCTGTCCAAGGCTCGAAGTCATCAAGCGCTCCGTCTGCATTGAAGGTGCCCGTAGGGCCCTTGCCCGTGCTAAGGTGCACTGGGGTAAGCTGGATGCTGAGAAGCTTGTGAAGTACGGACCACCGCCGGGGAAAGAGCATCGCAAGCCCGAGAATTACTATAAGGATGTTCTGAAGGGTGCCTGCCTTGTGGCGGTTTAATGTTCTAGGGATGTAATTTTTGAGTGAAACTTGCTTGTTTTGTCCTGTGCGCTGAAAACTTGTTCATATGCGCTAAGCAATGCTGTTGGAATTTAAAATATTACCTTCTGTGTGGATGTTTATCAATTCTGAGAGATGGCGAGTCGTCGGCTTCTGCCCCCGTGCCGCTAGTGCTGGGGTGTTCGGGGATAAACCTGAGCACTCTTTTTCCCATGTTTGGGTCCTTCGAGGGAGGCGCTCAGCCCAACAAACAAGGCAATCGGACTATAATGCGTGAACACTCTCACTTAGCCATAGAATTCTATAATTTTAAATTTCAGCGAAGCCCCTGGTATTCGGAAGACCGAGTTCGGGGCGCTATCCACGCCTTGGCCGGACAGAGCCGGCTCCTCGCCCTAAGCGGCATAAGTCTTTAGGGACTCGAAAAACCTCTCGAACAGCGACCAGCTCTCGCTTCATCATGACAGTCAGTTTTAGCTTTCTCCACTGAGGTGCTCGACCCAGCTCAACTGGGGCACAATCGCAGTGGTTCTCCTAGTGCTACCTTAGCCGATATAGCGGAACGTAAGGCACCAAAACATAGGAGCCAGGCAAACCCAACTATTGACCCAAGACATGATTCGGAGCTGATGCATATAATGCTATAAGTTCGGGGTGCCGCACTTGTTAGAGTGTTCGGACTTCTCACACCATATTGAGGGGTACTAAAGCCCCTGGCGTATTTTGGCCGTACCAACGTGTACGGGTGCAACATGTCATTAAGGAACATATATAAAGAAAAAAGGTAATGCAAAAATAGACGAAAGCTATGCATTGTTTATTAAAAAGGGCTGCGATCAAAGCAGAACGATACAAATAATGCGATAAGTGAAAGGTTGGACTAGTTAACATGTCCGTTCCAGGGGCAAGCTGCAGAATAGTATGCGGAACAGGTATACTACTCGTGATAGAGACCACCTGGGAGTTCCGTAATGCGGCGTGGCTTGTCTGCTTCCCTGGTTCTTGCATTGTTTGTGCGGCAATTGAACTGCCGAACAGGCCTTCCGAAGGATGGAGTCCTGAAAGTAAGAGAAAATTAAAAAATCGGCAGCCCCTGGTACGGTTTAACCATGTTTCGGGCGTGCCGTGATGGTGCCCCTCCCCCTGTACCCATGCTATCTCTAGAGCGTAGTTATGTACGCGAAGTACTAGCATCGCCTTTTTGCGATGGTTGGGGTTGGGGCCGCATTGCTACGCCTGCTCGGATCGTGCCAGGCGGTCTTGTTGTAGGTTACTCCGGGCGCGCTTGACGGTGTCCGGTCATTTAGTGGCCGGACTGGAGAACTGCCTGGAGAGGCTGCTTTGTACTTCCGCTGCAAGGGCCGCCGTGTGCTCCTCCGTTCGGAGGGAGCGTTCGGTGTTTCCATTGACCGTAATTACTCCTCGAGGGCCTGGCATCTTGAGCTTAAGGTATGCATAGTGTGGTACCGCATTGAACTTGGCGAATGCGGTTCGCCCGAGCAGTGTGTGATAACCACTGCGGAACGGGACTATGTCGAAGATTAACTCCTCGCTTCGGAAATTATCCGGAGATCCAAAGACCACTTCAAGTGTGACTGAGACTGTACAGTTGGCTTCTACACCTGGTATTACGTCTTTAAAGGTTGTTTTGGTGGGCTTAATCCTCGAGGGATCTATGCCCATTTTCCGCACTGTATCCTCGTAAAGCAGGTTCAGGCTGCTGCCGCCGTCCATAAGGACTCTAGTGAGATGAAATCCGTCAATAATTGGGCTAGAACCAATGCGGCGAATCCGCCATGACGGATGCTAGTGGGATGGTCCCTTCGATCAAAGGTGATCGGGCAGGAGGACCATGGGTTAAACTTTGGGGCGACTGGCTCTACCGCGTATACGTCCCTTAACGCGTGCTTCCGCTCCCTTTTGGGGACGTGGGTTGCGTGTATCATGTTCACCGTCCACACTTGTGGGGGAAAACCCTTCTGTCCACTATTGTTCGGCGGCCGGGGCTCCTCGTCGTCATCGCTATGCAGCCCCTTGTCTTCATTTTCGATGTTTAACTTGCCTGCCTGCTTGAACACCCAACAATCCTTGTTGATGTGATTGGCCGGCTTTTCGGGGGTGCCATGTATCTGGCACAAGCGATCGAGTATTCGGTCCAAACTGGACGGGCCCCTAGGATTCCTTTTGAATGGCTTTTTCCGCTAACCGGATTTAGAGCCTCTGAATCCGGCATTAACTGCCGTATCCTCAGCATTGTCGCCGTTAATGCGGCGCTTCTGCTTGTTGCGACGCGACCTGCCACTGTTGTCCCTGGTGTCCAAATTACCAGGGTTCTTGGTCATATTGTTACTACGAGCAAGCCATCTGTCTTCTCCCGCGCAAAAGCGGGTCATGAGTGTCATGAGTGCTGCCATAGATTTTGGCTTTTCCTGTCCAAGGTGCCGGGCCAGCCACTCGTCACGGATGTTGTGCTTGAAGGCTGCTAGGGCCTCAGCGTCCGGACAGTCGACTATTTGATTTTTCTTTGTTAGGAACCGTGTCCAGAATTGCCTGGCCGATTCCTCTAGCTGCTGAATTACGTGACTTAGGTCATCGGCGTCTGGGGGTCGCACATAAGTGCCCTGGAAATTGTCGAGGAATGCGGCTTCCAGGTCCTCCCAACAACTGATTGATCCTGTTGGCAAGCTGTTAAGCCAATGCCGAGCTGGTCCTTTAAGCTTGAGTGGCAGGTATTTGATGGCATGGAAATCATCGCTGCGTGCCATGTGGATATGAAGGAGATAATCCTCGATCCATACCGCAGGATCCGTTGTGCCATCATATGATTTGATGTTTACGGGTTTGAAACCCTCGGGGATTTTATGATCCATTATTTCGTTTGTGAAGCATAGTGGGTGTGCGGCACCTCTGTACTGGGCTATATCATGACGTAGCTCCAATGAGCTTTGTCTACTGTGTTTGGCCCTGCCGAATTTGTGGTCGGCGTGATGGTTACCGTCTCGAGCCGTGGGGCGCCCCCGCGATTCGTAGATCGATCTTGTTTGCCTTGCCTTGTCCTCTAACATATCTCGTAAGTCCGGCGCATATTCCCGTGCCTTGGTACAGGGTGCGGCTTGAGTGGAGGGCCGAGAGGCCTCTCTACCGCGGCCACGAGGTGGCCGGTCGGCCGCATCAAGTGCTTCCTCCTCTAATCGGGGTAGCAACCTGCGCTTTAGGTAGCTCTTGGAGGGGCGTTCGAGTTTATGCTCTTCGGCCGCAAGGACTTCAGTCCATCTGTCGACTAGCAAATCTTGATCAGCTCTAAGCTGTTGCTGTTTTTTCTTGAGGCTTCTTGCCGTGGCCATAAGCCTGCGTTGAAAACGCTCTTGCTCGACGGGATCCTCTGGCACGACAAATTCGTCGTCGTCGAGGCTTGCCTCGTCTTCGGAGGGAGGCATATAATTATCGTCCTCGACCTCTCTGTCTGCCGCTCTCTCATGAGGGCTGGTTTCTCCATCCTCATGTGCTAAATCTTGCTGGAGGGGGTTTTCTTCGGCACTTTCCGGAGTATTATTATCTCCCGTGCTGGAATCACTGTATTTGTTTTGGCGGGATTTTGAGCGGCGCCGCTGACGCCGGCGCTTAGGCTGTTTCTTGGCAGGGTCGTCCTTCGCTGTTCCATCGCCATCTCCTTCTTTTGCGGTGTCCACCATGTATATGTCATATGACGAGGTGGCTTTCCAGGGCCTAGTAGGCACTGGTTCTTCATCATCTCCTTCATCGGCGTCCATACCGTCGATGTCTTCGGAGTCGAAGTCGAGCATGTCGGTTAAGTCGTCGACAGTGGCTACAAAGTGGGTGGTGGGTGGGCTTTGAATTTCTTCATCGTCCGTACCCCAACCTTGCTGACCGTAGTCTGGCCAGGGCTCTCCTGATAAAGAGAGAGACTTCAGTGTCTTCAGGATATCGTCGAAAGGCGAGTGCTGAAAGATGTCCGCGGCAGTAAACTCCATGATCGGCGCCCAATCGGATTCGATCGGCAGGGGCGCGGAGGGTTTGGAGTCCGGATAGGAGTCCGACTCCTTGGAGTCACGAGTCTTGCAGAGTACGGGGCTGGTGTTCGGCTCAATCGCCGTTGGGATCGCAGCCCCCGAGGTGGCGTCCAACCGCCCATCCTCGATCGGCGCAGTTGGCTCCAAATTAAGGGTCAAAGCTGACGCGGGTGCGGCCTCCAGGGCACTGTTTGGCGGCAAAGCTAGATTATGCTCGTCGGGACAGTGCGGCATGCTCAGCAGTGGCTCGAATCCGTCGAAGATCAAGTCCCCACGGATGTCAGCCATGTAGTTTAAACTTCCAAATCTGACCTGACGGCTAGGGGCTTAGCTTTCGATCTGCTCCAGACGGCCAAGTGAATTGGCCCGCAGTGCGAAGCCGCCGAAGACGAAGATCTATCCGGGGAGGAAGGTCTCACCCTGGACTACATCGCTATTGATGATCATAGGAGCCATCGAGCCTGACGGCGATGACACAGAGGAACTCTCATTGAAAGCACCAATGTCGGTGTCAAAACCGGCGGATCTCGGGTAGGGGGTCCCGAACTGTGCGTCTAGGCCGGATGGTAACAGGAGGCAAGGGACACGAAGTTTAACCCAGGTTCGGGCCCTCTCGATGGAGGTAAAACCCTACGTCCTGCTTGATTAATATTGATGATATGGGTAGTACAAGAGTAGATCTACCACGAGATCGGAGAGGCTAAACCCTAGAAGCTAGCCTATGGTATGATTGTTGTTGTGTATGTTGTCCTACGGACTAAAACCCTCCGGTTTATATAGACACCAGAGAGGGTTAGGGTTACACAAAGTCGGTTACAATGGTAGGAGATCTACATATCCGTATCGCCAAGCTTGCCTTCCACGCCAAGGAAAGTCCCTTCCGGACACGGGACGGTGTCTTTAATATTATATCTTCATAGTCCAGGAGTACGGCTGAAGGTATAGTCCAGCTATCCGAACACCCCCTAATCCAGGACTCCCTCAGCCAAACTTGGGGTTGATCTTGCTAGACTCAAGGAGGAGTTTGATATACTTGACAAGGCTCAGAAGGCCTTGAAGAGTACTCATGCTAGTCTTAAAGAGTCTCATGATCAACTCCAAGTGAGGCTAACCAAGGAGAAAGCCACTTTTCCTCATATGGTTTTAATTGATAATGCAAATGCTACTAACCCTTGTTGTGAGCATGTGCATCTTGTTGAGGAGAATTCAAAGTTGAAGGAGCAACTTGAGAAAGGCCTTGTCATGCATCCAAGGTGAGAAGAACTTCAACGATCTTTTAAGCAATCAAAAGGAAGTTGTGGCCAAGGAAGGGGTTGGGTTCGCACCCAAGTCCAAGAACAACAAGAAGAATGACAAGGACAATCGACCTCCTCCTCACATGCAAACTTTCTCAAAGAGGGAGAGGGTGCCTCTAGGGAGAATAAGAACAATGTGAAGGGTGGTGGTGTCAAGAAGAGCAATGCCACCCCTTCCAACAAAGTCGGCGACTTTAACCCTTCCTATGTGTTATGTCGTGCTAGTGATGGGCATGTTTATGCTAAATTTGTTGGTTCTCCTTATGAGTATATTGAATGGTCTATTTGGGTTCCTAAGACCCTTGTCACTAACATCAAAGGACCCATTACAAAATGGGTACCTAAAACCAAGCATTGATCTCTTGTAGGTGTTTGCTTCCGGTGGGGGATCATGGTTGCTCGATAGTGGGGCCACTAATCATATGACCGGAAGCAAGGACTTGGTGGTGGACGTTCACAAGATTCCATCTATGCCCACCAATGTCGAGTGGGGTGATGTGTCGTCCTCTAAGGTATTGGGGCTTGGCAAGGTTATCATTTCTCATGATCTCACGATCGAGAAGGTCATGCTTGTTGAGTCCCTTGCATACAATTTACTTTTCGTTCGTCAAATTGCAATGATAGGCTTTGCCACTTTCTATGATATTGATAGCATGGCCCTCTTGTGGAGAAGACTCTTAAAGTATCCTTTGTTGGGCATGTCGAGAACGGTCTCTATGTGATTAACTTTTTGGAGTGACCCACTAAGACCGCGACATGCCTAATGGCTAAAGTTGACGTGGGATGGCTTTGGCATCGCCGTTTAGCCCATGTCAATATGAGATCTTTGCAAAGTATTCTCAGGGGGGACCATGTCCGTGGACTAACAAATGTTAGTTTTGCCAAAGATCGTGCTTGCAGTGCATGCATTGAAGGAAAGCTACATGAGAAGGCTCACCCTCCACGACTATCATTTACTCAAAGAGGCCTTTGGAGCTCCTTCACTTGGATCTCTTTGGGCCTCCATCCTTTGATAGTCTTGGGGGTAGAAAGTATTGCTTGGTGATTGTGGATGACTATTCAAGATACACTTGGGTGTACTTATTCAAGAGGAAGAGTGAGACCCAACAAACCGTCATTGACTTTGCAAATGAAGCTCAACGCCAACATAATGCAAAGATCTTGACAATAAGAAGTGACAATGGCACCGAGTTCAAGAACTACACCTTGGATGAGTTTCTTAGTGATGAGGGGATCAAGCATCAATATTCTGCACCTTACACTCCTCAACAAAATGGTGTAGCGGAGAGGAAGAACCGGACGTTGATGGATGCGGCAAGGACCATGATGGTGGAGTTCAAGTCCCCATACAACTTTTGGGCCGAATCCATCAACACCGCGTGTCATGCATCCAATCGGCTCTATCTCCACAAAGGCTTGAACAAGACTCCATATGAGATACTCACTGGCAACAAGCCCAATCTCAAGTACTTTTGGGTGTTCGGGTGTAAGTGTTTCATTCTCAAAAAAGGTGTTTGTTTGTCTAAATTTGAGGCTAGAGCTCAAGAGGGCCTATTTGTGGGTTATGCTACAAACTCTAATGCTTACCGTGTCCTCAATAAGTCCACGAGACTTATTGAGGAGACGTGTAATGTGGAGTTTGATGAGAATAATGGCTCCCAAGTGGAGCAAAGTGGCACTTGTGATGTAGGTGATGAAATTCCTCCCCAAGCCATATGAAGAATGGGTATTGGTTTTATCCTACCTATTGAGGAACCCCTTGTGGCCGAAGGAGAAGGACAATGTTCCACTCAAGTGGAACCATCACCAACCCAAGGCCCACACGCTTCCTAAGAATAAAGTGAAGGCCCTCAACCTCATGAACAAGACCAAGGGCAAGATCAACCTCAAGATGGTGTTGAACCACCAAGTGATGCCCAAGGTCAAGTTCTCTCCTCCGAGCAAGTTCAAGATCAAGAGCAAGCTCAAGATCAAGAACAAGCTCAAGGCGACGCTCAAGATGATCAAGTAACCGCTCCTCAACTCACTCCTGAGGAGGAATTGGAGCGTCGTGCAGCCAAGATTGCATCCAAGCTCTCTACCAAGGGTCATCTCATGACAAATGTTCTTGGAAGCATTCGAAAGGGGGTAAGCACTCATAGACGATTGGCAAACTATTGTGAACATCATGCATTTGTCTCTTGTGTTGAACCCCATAAGGTCTATGAGGCGCTCGAAGATCCGGATTGGCATAATGCCATGCATCAAGAACTCAACAACTTCGAGCACAACAAGGTGTGGAGGTTGGTGCCAAGGCCAACGGGGAACCATAATGTCATTGGAACCAAGTGGGTATTCAAGAACAAGCAAGATGCTCATGGAATTATTGTCCGCAACAAGGCTCGCTTGGTAGCACAAGGCTACTCCCAAGTCGAGGGTATCGACTACGGTGAAACCTTTGCTCCTGTTGCTCGCCTTGAATCTTTCGTTTGTTGATTGCTTATGCTTCTCATCATAACTTCAAGTTGCAACAAATGGATGTGAAGAGTGCTTTTCTTAATGGTCCTATTAATGAGTTGGCATATGTCAAGCAACCCCTCGGGTTCGAGGATCCCTATTTTCCCGATCATGTGTACCAAGTCGATAAGGCACTCTATGACCTTAAACAAGCCCCACGTGCGTGGTATGACCACCTTACCGAGTTGTTGCAAGATCGTGGGTTTGAAATTGGGAAAATCGACCCCACTCTTTTTACTAAGAAGGTCAAAGGGGAGTTGTTTGTGTGCCAACTATATGTTGATGACATTATCTTTGGTTCTCCTAACAAAGCTTTCAATGAGGAATTTTCCACTCTCATGACCTCAAAGTTCAAGATGTCCATGATGGGAGAGTTGAAGTTCTTTCTCGGGTTCGAATTCAAGCAACGAAGAGAAGGAACCTTCATCAACCAAGCCAAATACACTCAAGACATGCTCAAGAGATTCAAGCTAAGTGATGTCAAGCCGGCTTCCACTCCAATGCCTGTCAAATGCCAACTGACATAGATCCCAATGGTAAAGCGATGGATCAAAAGGTATATCGCTCCATGATTGGCTCCTTGCTTTACCTTTGTGCATCTAGACCGGATATCATGTTGAGTGTGGGAATTTGTGAATGGTTTCAAGCCACACCTAAGGAAAGCCACTTTGTGGCGGTCAAGCAAATCTTTTGATATTTGGCTCATACCCCAAACTTTGGCTTATGGTACCCAAGAGGAGAAAACTTCAACCTTGTAGGCTATTCAGACTCAGATTGGGCAGGAGACAAAATGGATAGGAGTTCCACTTCCGGAGGGTGCCAATTTCTTGGTTGCTCCTTGGTGAGTTGGTCTTCTAAGAAGCAAAGCTGTGTGTCTCTCTCGTCCACCGAAGCGGAATATGTGGCCGCCGGTAGTTGTTGTGCTCAACTTCTATGGATGAGGCAAACTTTAAAGGATTACGGTGTTATTTGTGACAAAGTGCCTCTATGGTGTGACAATGAAAGTGCCATCAAGATTTCTCTCAACCTCGTGCAACACTTCAAGATGGAACATATTGAGATACGACATCACTTCATCCGGGATCATATTAGGCGAGTGGAGATCAAGCTCAACTATGTCAAAACTCATGATAACCTTGCAGATATATTCACGAAGCCTTTGGATGAAGCAAGATTTCATGAGTTAAGGCATGAGCTAAATATCATTGAATCGAGCAATGTGGCTTGAACCCTTGCACACCCCACCATACTCAACTTGGTGTCTTGTTTAGGTGTAGGCATGGACATAGGGGGAGTGTTGTTCTCTCAATGAACTCACCCTCTCCCCATTATGCATAAATTGATCAAATCTTTCACATTAACCATTTTTTATGGTACTTGTGCTTCAAAGATGAGTGTTGGTCATGGGCCCAAGGTTAAAATCTTTGTGGTGCCATACCTATATACTCAAATATAGGTGGCCTCGGCCATCACCCTCTCTTTTCGAAGGGAGTTGGCTTTGGTTTTCTTTTGGTTCTTGTGGTTCTTGCCTTAGTCTTGTGTTAGGCCCTAGGTGTAGTGGACTCCAAGTTTTGGTTTCTCTCGTTGGTTGCTTTGTGCCCTCTTGGAGATCACCACACCATATTCCAGTGTCGTGATCCATCCCGAGCCTTTCTCCTTCCCTTTAAACCATCTAGTCCAATTGCACACAATTGATCTTGGTTCAGATAATGGTGACTGGGCGGTACAACCGGTGGCCCGGGCGGTTCAACCGCCGGTACACTCAGGTTGTACCGTCCAGGAGGAATCCCAGTGGTGCTTGAGCGGTTCCACCGCTCGACCCCAGGTTGTACTTCTGGCTGGTACTACCGGTTGGTTACAGGCGGTACTACCGCTGCCCTCTAGGCGACGGAAGTACCGCCCGCAACCGCTTGCACGTACCAGGAAGCGGTACAACCACTCCTTGGAGTGGTACAACCTCTTCGCGTCTGCGGGCATATATATAGGGTCGGGGCCGAAGGGTTTTCTTTTCCCCTCATCCCCTGTCCTTCCCCATCTCGTGCCCTAGCCACCGGTCGCCATTGCCCCTGCGCTGAAGTGCTTGTCGCGCTTCGGATCTGTGGGCTCTTCGTGGATGCCCCCTCCTTCCCGATCTCTTCCCATGGATGCCGGTAATGCCCCATTTCCTTCGTTCTTCATTCTAGGGTTCTTTCCCTTCTTCTTGGGCATTACTTGACATTCCGCGTTTATTGTATAAACTATTGGGTGGAAGAGATCTTTATATGCCCCATGCTTGGTTTGCACTTCTTAGAAGTTAGCATATTGTTAGGTTGATTCAAACTCGTGGGTAGTCCTTCTCCAACTGGTAGTACTTCTTTCCCAGCGGTTCTACCACCGTGTCTGAACCACGTAGCACTGTTCTATCTTCCTTGTTTTGCAATCAATCTAATCCTCTGTTCATGTGTGCAATCCTCTCATCCGTGCTGGGTTTCTCATGTTATTCTCGTGTGTGTGTGTGTGTGTGTGTGTGTGTGTGTGTGTGTGTGTGTGTGTGTGTGTGTGTGTGTGCTGGTGGCTTTGGTTCTCACTCTGCTCCTCGCAAGACCAAGAAGAGGGCTAGGAGACTCAAGCGCCCGGTTGAGTCTGATGAAGAATAAGAGGTTGTGATTCCCACCAAGCCCACTCATCGTGAGAAGTTTTCCGCTGCCAAGCAACGTGTGGTTATGCCCTTGCACCGGTGGAAAGCCAAGGATTGGGAAGCTTTCCGTTCCAAAAATCCATACGAGGTTCCCATTGTGCCTTATTGGACCACCGTTCAGTTCCGAAATGAGATGCAAGTGTGGATTGTTCATGAACTCTTTGAGCACAACAAGAATAGGTATGCCAAGCAGTGAACCATTGATCTTGACCATTGGAGGAGCAACTTGCAGTATTTTGGTGAGGCTTTGGCTATCTGTGAGGAGTTTGATCTGGTCAAGTTCATGTCAGTAAACTGTGACTTTGATGTTCAGCTAATCCATCAGTTTTATGCCACTGTTCATTTTGGCGAAGATGACGCTCGCTGCTACCTCTTGAGCACTGCGTTGGTTTTCCCCAAAGAGAAAGGGATGATGCAGCAAAGTAGCGTAAGTATTTCCCTTAGTTTTTGAGAACCAAGGTACCAATCCAGTAGGAGGCTACACGCGAGTCCCTCATACCTACACAAAACAAATAAATCCTTGCAACCAATGCAAATAGGGGTTGCCAATCCCAATAAGGCCACTTACAAGAGTGAGATCTGATAGTTATGATAAGATAATATTTTTGGTATTTTTTGATAAAGATGCAAAGTAAAATAAAGGCAAAGTAAATAGCAAAGGAAATAACTGAGTAGTAGGAGATTAATATGATGAAGATAGACCCGGGGGCCATAGGTTTCACTAGTGGCTTCTCTCGAGAGCATAAGTATTCTACGGTGGGTGAACAAATTACTGTTGAGCAATTGACAGAATTGAGCATAGTTATGAGAATATCTAGGCATGATCATGTATATAGGCATCACGTCCGAGACAAGTAGACTGACTCCTGTGTGCATCTACTACTATTACTCCACTCATCGACCGCTATCCAGCATGCATCTAGAGTATTAAGTTAAAAACAGAGTAACGCCTTAAGCAAGATGACATGATGTAGAGGGATAAATGCATGCAATATGAAATAAACCCCATCTTGTTATCCTCGATGGCAACAATACAATACGTGCCTTGCTGCCCCTACTGTCACTAGGAAAGAACACCGCAAGATTGAACCCAAAGCTAAGCACTTCCCCCATTGCAAGAAAGATCAATCTAGTAGGCCAAACCAAACTGATAATTCGAAAAGACTTGCAAAGATAACCAATCATACATAAAATAATTCAGAGATGATTCAAATATTATTCATAGATAGACTTGATCATAAACCCACAATTCATCGGTCTCAACAAACACACCGCAAAAAGAAGATTACATCGAATAGTTCTCCACAAGAGAGGGGGTGAACATTGTATTGAGATCCAAAAATAGAGAAGAATCCATCTAGCTACTAACTATGGACCCGTAGGTCTGAGGTAAACTACTCACACTTCATCAGAGGGGCTATGGTGTTGATGTAGAAGCCCTCCATGATCGATGCCCCCTCCGGCGGAGCTCCGGAACAGGCCCCAAGATGGGATCTCGTGGATACAGAAAGTTGCGGCGGTGGAATTAGGTTTTTGGCTCCGTATCTGATCGTTTGGGGGTACATAGGTATATATAGGAGGAAGGAGTACGTCGGTGGAGCAACAGGGGGCCCACGAGGGTGGAGGGCGCGCCTGTGGTAGGCAGGCGCGCCCCCCTACCTCGTGGCCTCCTCTTTTCTTTCTTGACGTAGGGTCCAAGTCTCCCAGATCATAATCTTCCTAAAAATCACGTTCCCGAAGGTTTCATTCCGTTTGGACTCCATTTGATGTTCCTTTTCTTCGAAACCCTAAAACAGGCAAAAAAACAGCAATTCTGGGTTGGGCCTCCGGTTAATAGGTTAGTCCCAAAAATAATATAAAAGTGGATAATAAAGCCCAATAATGTCCAAACAGTAGATAATATAGCATGGAGCAATCAAAAATTATAGATACGTTGGAGACGTATCACTCGCACTCTCACGTTCATGTGCCATGATGAGCTCTTCCAAGTACCCTGGAGGGCTTTCTGCAATGCTATTGGGTATGACGATACCGGCCTTGAAGGGAATGGTGGCATTCGTCCTCACGACCATCCTGATTCCATGCCTAAGGAGAAGCTTGCCCCTCTGTACATTCGGGGCCGTGGTATTATTGGAGAATCCAAGGATCTTGAGAAGGTATATGACATCATGCATCGAGTATTTCGCAATGTGCTTTTGCCCAAGGTGGTAAATCAAGATGAAGTCCACGGCTAGATTGTTGACTTGATGGTTGCTATGAAGACCAGGTGGGCTCTGGAGCAACATTTGATGTGTCCAACTGGATGTGGCATGAGATGTACAACATGGTCATCTATAGAAAGGTCCCTATTTATGCTCCGTTTGTCATGTGCTTTCTGAACTCAGTTTGGGTTGTTCGCCATCTTGGAGAGCTTCTCACTTCTCCAGATAACCTCACCATGCATGAGGTCAAGCAGCTCAAGAAGAATAAGCATGACGAGCCTCGCTTTCCTGTCAATGATCCTAAGGATGTCTATGCTACTTAAGATGATGAGAATTTTGAGCTGGGTCCCAGGGCCAAGCCCTCTTGGGTGACCAAGCTCACTGCTAAAGTGAAGAAGACTTTCTGCCTCCAGAATGACATTTAGAAGAAGTTGTATGAGGCCCATATTATTGAGAAGCATGCCAGGCGTCGTCAGATTGCAATGATGAAGCACCTCAACATGCCAGTTTAGAGTGGCTCCGAGAAGAGCAACACATTGAAGGAGCGGTGGATCTCTGCGCACAGTACATGGTCTGACGATGAGGCTCCTCGCCAACCCTCCACCTCCTTTGCTATTGATGATGGTATCATGGAGGACCCGGATCGGGACGATGATGAGGAGTCTGATGATGATGAGGATCCATATGCGACCGAGGAGTCAGAGGAGGACTACTGAGCTCTGGGCACTAGTTTTGCCCTTTTCCTTTTTGGTGTCTTGATGCCAAAGGGGGGAGAGTTCTATTAGGTCTCGGGATTTGCATGGGATTTTCTTTGCTTGGGTTTGTGTTTTGTTCTTTCATGCGTCGTGTTTGTGTTGAACTTTAGCTTGTGGACCTTGTTGTTTATCTCGACTTGCATGCTGTGAGACATGCGCTCCTCTATTTTATCACTATTGTCATTAATCTCGTTTATATATCCGTTATAGTCGTTACTCTCTTATTATATGCCTATTTCTTGTCTTGTAGGAGTGGTGGGTCTATAAAATCTAGGGGGAGTCTTGCCCCTAATGTGTGCACTTGCATTCCTAGAGAAATATCAAATTAGGGCACACATCCACGGGAAGTCTCGTCTATATTTTTTAGACCTCTCTCTTGCAAATCATGTTGTTGTCATCATCCACCAAAAAGGGAGAGACTGTAAGGGCATTTCCCTACTTTGTGTTTTGGATGATGATGAAAACCCTTTGTTGGTATAATCGTGTGCTAAGTGCTTCAGGTTCTCGGTGATTAGGCTTACATCGGTTAGCTATTCTCTCTGGAAGGACAAGATCGAAGACGGGGTTTTTCTATGTGTTTATCTCTTTGGTCGTAGGGAACCCATACTATTAAGAGGGAATCCACATTGGAAGGAGTTGGGGGATCATTGCATGCACACATTTGCCACACCCTCCCTTGCCTTCCATGTTTTGTGTGAGAGAGAGAGCTCCCCTTCCTTTTCTTTTGCTTGCTGTGTTCTCCCAGTGGTTGTACCGCTTGTGCGAGTAGTTGTACCGCTGGCTCTTGGTGCTAACCCAACCTCAACCCTAGGGGTGATACCCTAGGGTTGAACAGCCCAGTCATGAACGAGCGGTTGTACCGCTGCTCCCGGGCGGTGGTACCGCCACCAACCATAACAATGACTGTGGTCTGTCTCTGGCGGTTGTACCGGCCAAGTACCACTCAACAACCGGTCAGACTTCTATTTTGAAGCGGTACTTGGGCGGTGGTGGCCCGGTTGGTCTGGTTGTGCCCTGCCCACCAGTACCACCGGTGTCCTAAGCGGTTCTTGTCAGATTTCGGGTTCCGGCAGACCCTTGAGGTTCGAACACTGGGGTGCGCGCGGAGATTTCGCCTTCTACCTACCTGCACCCCTCCGCCTCGCTAAGATCTGAGCTATGGAAAGAACGACACAAGAGACGCAGGGTTTATACTGGTTCGGGCCACCATTGTGGTGTAATACCCTACTCCAGTGTGTGTGGTGGATTGCCTCTTGGGCTGATGATGATGAACAATACAAGGAAGAACAGCCTCGCGAGGGTCTGTTCTTTGCTGGGGGGGACGAACTGCTAGGAGGAGTTCAGTCACCCTTCTCTCTCTCTGATTTCGATCCGATCCCCCCTACCCTGTGGGTGGCCGGTCCTATTTATATGCAAAGGCCCTAGGCTTCTTCCCAAATATTGAGCGGGAAGGGCGCCAACAATTGGCCATTTTGAAGGGGAACATCTAGTACACTTATCCTGACTAAAGTTGGTCTTCGCCTGCACAAAGCTCTGGTGGTGACGCTGTCTTGGGCTCCACGATGACCTCCATCCTGTAGTCCTCCTGGTCTTGGTCTCGTTGCACCGAAATGGCAACCTTTGCCTGATGCCTCGGTACTCCGCGACTGCGCTTGCCCCCTTTGCACCAAAGGGGAAAGGAGGACACTGCGCGGGCTGGCACCCGCCTGGCGCCCTTAGTCGTCATGGCTTGCGTCACGGGCTCCTGTGAGGTACCCTGCCTTGATCTCTCCGCCTCCTCGCGAGCCAGCCTGGTGAGGCCGTGCCTGAGGAAGCTCCGCGTCGTCCGCCCCACGAGGCTTGGCCCCTCGCGAGGGTCTTAAGTCTGTGTTGATGAAGATGGGCCATGCTGGGCCCCCCTTTGAGCCACGCCGCAGGCCGCAGGCAGGCAAGTCTGGGGACCCCCGTTCCCAGAACGCCGACAGTAGCCCCCGGGCCCAAGGCACGCCCGGACTTGGCCGTGTAGGGAGGCGAAAGGGTAAGCGCGAAGCGCCACGGGCCCTAACAGCCTGTGGCCTTGGGCGCCGCGTGGCGGTCGATTGGACGTGGGCGTCTCCACTTCCCCATGGCGCCTCGGCAACTGCACGGATTGGACAAGTCCCTGCATGCAAAGCGGGTCATGATTACCTGCGATAGTGGGGGCCGACGGTTGGCCCTCGCCGGCTATAAGTACGGATCGGCGCGCGCCCTTCCAGTTCATCCCCCTTTGCTTCTCCTTCTTCTTCATGGCCCCGTCGAGGAGGTTCTCAGCCACAGAGAAGGGGAAGGCTCGCTGGGTAGAGCCTGCCTCTCCCCCGCCCAAGCGCGGCTGAGGGCGCCCTCGCAAACATCCTGTGGCCACCACGGCAGCTCCCCGCGGTCGCGGAGACGATTTCCAGCATGGTGACGGGCGGACTGCTGCGGCCGGGGGGCGCGCTTCGGTCGCGCGTCCCCCTAGGCCGCGCTTCGCGCTACAGAGGTGCTGCCGGAGTTCGTTGTGTGGTCGGCGGAGCCGACTAGCACCCGGCTTCCACTTCCTCGCTTCCTCCTCGGCGAGCTCCCGGCCGGCGCCCCGGGCGGCCTCTGGCTCCAGGCTGACGGCTGCTGCAGCCGGGCCTCATGGGCTTCGTTGGAGGTCTCCGCAGCCGGTAGCCTGGCCTTGGCCCACGGTTGGCAGACGTTTGCCCGCGTGCGTGGCCTGAGCCGTCGGTGCACCCTGCACTTCAAGTTCGACGGCGATGCCACCCTCTACGTGAGGGTGTTTGGGGAAGATGGTCGCCGTGCAGGGTGCTTCCCTGAGGACGACGACCGCGGCCGGGGACCCAGCTCCGGCGATGATGGAGAGGACAGCGCTCGCGCGACTGGCGGCGCTCAGGGTTCCCCAAGCTTCTCTGGTTCTTCTTCAGGCGGCGACTCTTCTAGCGGTGGTCGCGGTCAGCCTCCACGCCGTCGTATCTGCTTGGGAGGTGGTAGCGTGTCTGCCCGCCGTCGCGCCTCAGTGAAAGCGCGAGAGGGAGTCGGCCTGAGCCCCGGGGGCAGCTCGAGTCTTCCCTGCAGGACGGTGTGAGGCGAGCTGCACCTGATTCGTTCTTTCTTTCCCTTTTTCCTGCATAAAAAGACAGTAGTGTGGAGCCCCGCGGGGGCGTGTTTGGGTTATTGCTGTTAATCGTTGTTTTGCTTCCGTTATCGTGCCTTCCGGCTACTGCCCGCGCGTGGATAGTTCCCGGCCCCAGCCGTGGGGGGCGACCGACCCAGGCCCTGTGTTCGTGTCGCGGTGCCCGTGGGGCATGGACTGGAGGGGTGCTCCTGTAATGGACCCAGTTCACGAAACCTTTGAATGACTAGGACAGGAACACTCGCGAGGGCGCTCGGCTGCCCCCCCTCGCGAGGCCTTGCATAAGAGAAATCGAGGCAGGAGAGTGAAAAGTCGAAGAACCACAAGCCAAAGACGGCAATAGCTTCAAATAAAACTTCGAATGAGAATGAACAAGCCAACTGTGGAAAGCAAATGAAAAAGGCGCGTCCGGCACCTAATCTAGTCTTCGACGTCTTCTCACCAGCGCGGAGCTAAGTGCTACCACTGGGCGTGGGAGGGAGCCCCAGGGCCTGAGGCCGGCGCTCCTGAGACTCCGGGGCGTGTACAGCCCCAACTCATTATTACGTGAGAGTGTCACGGGCGGCGAGCTTCACAGGCGTTGGCCTTCTTCACAGGCTTCGGGCCTTTTCCAAAACGCGACGGCTTCACAGGCATTCGCCTTCTTCACAGGCTCTGGGCCTTTTCCAAAACGCGACAGCTTCACAGGCATTCGCCTTCTTCACAGGCTCTGGGCCTTTTCCAAAACGTGACAGCTTCACAAGCATTCGCCTTCTTCACAGGCTCTGGGCCTTTTCCAAAACGCGACAGCTTCACAGGCATTCGCCTTCTTCACAGGCTCTGGGCCTTTTCCAAAATGCGGCGGCTTCATAGGCATTCGCCTTCTTCACAGGCTCTGGGCCTTTTTAGGGGTAGAACCTCCAGAGGTGCTGGATGTTCCATGCGTTCTGGACCGGCACCCCCTCCTAAGTCTCCAAGCGCGCGGAGCCGGGCCTGGAAACATGAACAACCTTGAACGGGCCCTCCCACATGGGAGAGAGCTTGTGAAATCCCTCCCTGGAGAGAACTCGCCTGAGCACGAGGTCCCCTACCTCGAGAGTTCTGGGGCGGATGTTGCGGCAGTGATATCGTCGCAGTGCTTGTTGGTACCTCGCCGCTCGCAGCGCGGCTTCTCGGCGACGTTCCTCCCCCAGCACGAGGTCCATCCCCCGCATGGCGTCCTGCTGCGCCTCGTCGAACGCCAGGACCCGTGCGGAGCGACGTCTGACCTCGTGAGGGAGGACCGCTTCGGCTCCGTAGACCAGGAAGAACGGGGTCTCTCCAGTCGGCTTGGTCGCGGTTGTGCGGATGGACCACAACACGGACTGAAGCTCGTCGTACCAACCTCTATCGCAGGCCTCCAGCTTCTTCTTGAACGTCCTGGTCTTGAGGCCCCTCAGGACCTCTGCATTGGCTCGCTCGGCCTGGCCATTGCTTCGGGGGTGCGCCACCGAAGCGTAGCATATCTGCGTTCCAAGGTTAGCACAGTATCTTTTGAAAAGGTTACTGGTGAACTGCGAACCATTGTCTGTGATGATGCGGTTCGGCACCCCGAACCGGCTCACGATGCCCCTGATGAACTTGACCGCGGAACCCCGCGGGGATGGTGCGGACGGCCTCTACTTCATACCACTTGTTGAACTTGTCCACGGTGACGTAGAGGTAGTGGTAGCCCCCTGGGGCCCGAGGAAACGGGCCCAGGATGTCCAGCCCCCAGACTGCGAATGGCCACGAAAGAGGTATAGTCTGCAGGCCTCCTACCGGCTGATGGATCTGCTTGGCGTGGAATTGGCAGGCCTCACAAGCTTTCACTAGTTCAATGGCGTCATTGAGTGCGGTGGGCCAATAAAACCCACTGCGGAATGCCTTGCCGACGAGGGTCCGTGATGATGAATGATGTCCATAGTCTCCGCCGTGTATATCTTCTAGCAGTTCCTTTCCTTGCTCCCTGGAGATGCAGCGTAGGGATACACCATTTGGTCGCTTCCGGTAGAGCTTTCCATCCTTGATGTAGTATGCCGTGGCCTGCCGTGCTACACGCTCCGCTTCCTCCTCCTTCTCCGGCAGGGTCCCTTGTGTTAAGTAACTCCGGAGCTCCGTGATCGAGCACCCCTCCTGAGGTTCCATCGTTAGGAGAAGGCATGCTCCTGAGGCCGGGCCACAGGCCGGGGCTCCTGAGGTAGGTGGCTGGGGGAGCTCCTCCCGAGGCTGAGCCGTGTTTGACAATGACGGCAAGGCTGAGGGCTTGAAGAGCCGCTCCTCGAAAACGCCAGGCTCCTGAGGTAACCACCTGGACGCCCGTTTGGCGATGTCGTCGGCCTCCTGATTGGTGCCACGGGGCACATGCTGCAACTCCAACCCCCAGAACTGCTTCTCCATCCTGCGGACCTCCGCAAGGTAGGCTTCAATGTGCTCGTCTTTTGGCTCGTACACCTTGTTGGAGAAATTGACAAGGAGCTGCGAATCGCCCTTGATGGTGAGGCGTTTCACCCCCAGGGCAGCTACGGCCTTCAAGCCTGCTATTAAACCTTCATACTCCGCTATGTTGTTGGAGACCTTTTCACCTTGCTGGAAACAAAGCTGCACAGCGTAATAGAGCTTGTCCTGAGTGGGCGATATAAGCACCGCCCCAGCCCCAGCGCCATGCCTGGAGAATGCCCCATCGAAGTACATGACCCAGCCTTCTGGCGCCTCGCTTCCCGGGGAGAGGGACCGATCCTCGTCGGCCTTGAGGCCTGGTGCCTCCGTCCATTCTGCCACAAAATCCGCCAATGATGCTCCCTTGATGACTCTGGTCGTGCTGAATTCGAGCTGAAACGCTTGCAGTTCTATGTTCCACTCAGCGACCCTTCCGGCTGAGTTAGGGCTCCTAAGCACTCTCTCCAGGGGGTATGACGAGACGACCTTGATGGGATGACCCTAAAAATAGTGCCGCAGCTTGCGCGAGGCCACCAGTAGCGCGAGGAGGAGTTTCTGAGGCATGGGGTATCGTGCCCTCGCGTCCCGCAACACCGTGCTGACGAAGTACACTGGGTGCTCAACGAGGTTGGGTGCGTCAGTGCTGGTAGCTCCCTTGGGAGACCATGGCGCCTCCTGAGGCGACGAGGCCTCCTGAGGCTGGCCATCTGGGAGAGGGGCCTCTCCCGCCTCCGGTGCACTCCTCTGCGGCGGCTGATCCTCCTCAGCCGCGGTGGCAGTTTCTGCGGGCCTTCCTTGTTCCTGTTTTGCCTTGTCCCGGCTGCTGTTGTGGCTTTGATGAGACGCTCCTCTCTAACCGCCACCAGGGCTGCGCTGGCGGAGTAGGGAGTGGCGGCGAGGTAAAGCACCAGGGGCTCTTGAGGGTGCGGAGCCACCATGACCGGTGGGCTGGTCAGGTATCTCTTGAGATCCTGGAATGCCTTGTCGGCCTCTTCAGTCCACTCAAAGGGCCCCTTTTTCTTCATTAGCTGGAAGAAAGGCAGCGCTCGCTCCCCCAACTTGGAGATGAAGCGCCCTAGCGCGGTCACGCGCCCAGTGAGCTTCTGCATTTCTCTGAGGGTCTTTGGCAGGCTCATGTCCTCGACCGCCTTGACCTTTTCCGGGTTAGCCTCGATGCCTCGGTGGGACACGAGGAAACCCAAAAGATTGCCCGAGGGGACTCCTAACACACACTTCTCCGGGTTGAGCCGTAGGTTCACTGCGTTGAGGCTCGTGAAGGTCTCCTCCAGGTCTTGTATCAGGGTCCTGACCTCCCGAGACTTTACCACAATGTCATCAACGTAAGCCTCAACATTCTTCCCGAGCTGCGGGCCCAAGGTGATGTGCATCAGCCGCTGAAAGGTCGCCCCTGCGTTGCACAACCCGAATGGCACGCATGTGTATCAGTACACCCCACACGGGGTTAGGAAGGCTGTCTTTTTGACGTCCTCTACCGCCATCTTGATCTGGTGATACCCGGAGAAGGCATCCAAGAAGCATAGCAGGTCGCATTTCGTGGTGGAATCGACGATCTGGTCGATGCGGGGGAGCGGGAACGGATCTTGCGGGCATGCCTTGTTGAGGTTGGTGAAGTCGACACACATGCGCTCCTTCCCTCCCTTCTTTGGCACAACGACAGGGTTGGCCAATCAATCCGGGTATCGGACCTCGCAAATGACCCCAGCGGCTTCTAATTTGCGGGTCTCTTGGACGATGAAGGCCTGCTTTTCTGTGGACTGCCGCCTTGCCTTCTGCTTCACAGGGCGCACGTTGGGGCACACATTGAGGTGATGCTCGATTACACTCCTAGGGATCCCCGCCAACTGGTCAGGCTCCCAAGCGAATACCTTCTTGTTCGCGCGCAGGAACCCGACCAGGGCCTCCTCTTGCTTGGGTTCGAGGTTGGCGCCTATGGTGAAAGTGGCATTGGTGGACCCGTCCTCATCGACGGGTATCTGCTTGGTTTCTGCCTTGTCTTGGGTGAACAACTGTTTCTTCTTGGCGGGTGCAGCCCCCTTGGGCTCAGGGGTCTCCGACTCGGCGGGCTGTGCCGACGCCGCCGTCTTGAAGGCGAGCTTGAGAACCCGCAGCGTGTCTCCGGTGTCCCCGCGCACGGTGAGGACACCGCTGCTCCCGGGCATCTTCATGAGGTTGTACGCCGGGTGCGTCGCGGCCATGAACTGGGCCAGCGCTGGGTAGCCGAGGATGGCGTTGTAGGGGAGGCCGATGGGGGCGATGTCGAAGTCGACCAGCTCCGTGCGGAAGTTGTTGTAGGTGGCAAAGGTTACTGGGAGCCTGATCTGTCCCAAGGAGCTGGATGATCCGCCCCCAACGCCTGAGAAGGGCCGCCTGGGTTGCAGCCGTTCCAGGGGTATGCAGAGGAAGTTGAAGGCCTCGACCGAGAGCACGCTGAGGCCCGCACCGCCATCGATGAGAGTTCTGGTGACGGCCACCTAGCAGATGGTGGGGGTGCACAGCATGGGGAGCGCACCCGAGCAGGCCGAGTTGGAGGGGTGGTCCTCCGAGCTGAAGGTCAGGCCGGCCTTGGGCGCCACCTGGTCCGGGAGAGCCCCCTGCCGCGTGGAAGCGGTGCTGACCCGGCGGATGAACGGCTTGACGTGGTGACTTGTAGGTGGCGCCTGTGAGCCGCCCAGGAGGGCCGCGATGACCTTGGGTGTTGGTGTAGCGTGATGGGCGGGGAAGAGGCCGCGGGGCTCTTCCCAAGAGGCCATGGAGGTTGCCGGCAGGTGGAGCAGCCATGCGCGCGGAGCGCCGGTGAGGGACATGGGGAGCCAGTTGGCCATGACCCTATTGTCACCTCCAGCTTCGAGGTTGGCCTCCTCGTACGCCAGCAAGAAGGCCAGCAGATCAGTTGCGCCGTCGTAGTGCGGCGGCATCGTTGGCTTGAACTTGTCCGGCCGCCGTACCCGTTGTAGGGCTGTGGCCAGGGCTCGGAGCCCCCTGGCCCCCATGCTGGCGCCGGCGGCCGGAGCGGGCGACGTGTACTCATCGTGAGGCAGGTCATGGTGGTGGCGAAAGGGAAAACTCTGGTGCACCCCTACCTGGCGTGCCAAATGTCGGATTTCGGGTTTCGGCAGACCCTTGAGGTTCGAACACTGGGGTGCGCGCGGAGATTTCGCCTTCTACCTACCTGCACCCCTCCGCCTCGCTAAGATCTGAGCTATGGAAAGAACGACACAAGAGACGCGGGGTTTATACTGGTTCGGGCCACCGTTGTGGTGTAATACCCTACTCCAGTGTGTGTGGTGGATTGCCTCTTGGGCTGATGATGATAAACAATACAAGGAAGAACAGCCTCGCGAGGGTCTGTTCTTTGCTGGGGGGGCGAACTGCTAGGAGGAGTTCAGTCACCCTTCTCTCTCTCTGATTTCGATCTGATCCCCCCTACCCTGTGGGTGGCCGGTCCTATTTATATGCAAAGGCCCTAGGCTTCTTCCCAAATATTAAGCGGGAAGGGCGCCAACAATTGGCCATTTTGAAGGGGAACATCTAGTACACTTATCCTGACTAAAGTTGGTCCTCGCCTGCGCAAAGCTCTGGTGGTGACACCGTCTTGGGCTCCACGATGACCTTCGTCATGCAGTCCTCCTGGTCTTGGTCTCGTTGCACCGAAATGGCAACCTTTGCCTGATGCCTCGGTACTCCGCGGCTGCGCTTGCCCCCTTTGCACCAAAGGGGAAAGGAGGACACTGCGCGGGCTGGCACCCGCCTGGCGCCCTTGGTCGTCATGGCTTGCGTCACGGGCTCCTCGTGAGGTACCCCGCCTTGATCTCTCTGCCTCCTCACGAGCCAGCCTGGTGAGGCCATGCCTGAGGAAGCTCCGCATCGTCCGCCCCGCGAGGCTTGGCCCCTCGCGAGGGTCTTAAGTCTGTGTTGATGAAGATGGGTCATGCTGGGCCCCCCTTTGAGCCACGCCGCAGGCCGCAGGCAGGCAACTCTGGGGACCCCCGTTCCCAGAACGCCGACAGTTCTACCGCTTGGGACATAGCCACCCAAGTGTCCAAGGCCAGGCGGTTGCACCAGTGCTATACCGCTTAATCACCGCACACAGGGGTGACACCCTAATGTTTCAAGCGGTGGTTGAGCGGTGGTTGGGCTGTTGTTCCGGTTGTTCTCCACAACCGGTACTACCGCCTGCCCGCCCGGTTGTACCGCTTGGTAGGGTTCTGCGGGTAAATCGTGAAGTTCCGGTTGTACCGGGACGAAGAGCGGTTGTACCGCTGTAGTGCTGTTTTCGCAGTAACGGTTGGATTTTAGGGTTTGCTATATAAAGGTGGTTCTTCCACCTACCACATTTACCTCTTACCTCTCTCACTCCTCCATTAATGCCACTCAATATCTCTTGCCCGATCTCTCTCTCTCTAGCCACTCAAACTCGTTGATTTGCTAGGGATTGAAGGAAGAGATCTAGATCTACACTTCCACCAAATGATATTTGCTTCCCCATACCTTCTTGTGTGGATTTTGTTACTCTTGGGTGTTTGAGCACCCTATATGGTTGAGGTCACCTCGGAGCCACATTCCATTGTGGTGAAGCTTCGTGGTTTCGTTGGGAGCCTCCAATTCAGTTGTGGAGAGAGCCCCAACCTTGTTTGTAAAGGTCCGGTCGCTGCCTCCAAGGGCACCAATAGTGGAATCACGACATCTCGCATTGTGTGAGGGCGTGAGGAGAATACGGTGGCCCTAGTGGCTTCTTGGGGAGCATTGTGCCTCCATACCGCTCCAACGAAGACGTACTTCCCCTCAAAAGGAAGGAACTTCGGTAACACATCCTCGTCTTCACCAGCTCCACTCTTGGTTATCTCATACCTTTACTTGTGCAAGCTTATATTGTGTTGCATCTCTTGCTTGCTTGAGTGCTCGTTGTTGTTGCATCATATAGGTTGCTCACCTAGTTGCATATCTAGACAACCTACTTTGATGCAAAGTTTAAATTGGTAAACAAAAGCTAAAAATTGTTAGTTGCCTATTCACCCCCTCCCCTCTAGTCAACTATATCGATCCTTTCACCTTTGTCATTGGTATGTTAATTGCCCGAGATTCGATCGTCGGTATCCACATACCTAGTTCAATCTCATTACCGGCAAGTCTTTACTCGTTTCGTAATGCATCATCTCATAACTAACTCTTTAGTCACATTGCTTGCAAGGCTTATATTGATGTGCGTTACCGAGAGGGCCCAGAGATACCTCTCCGACAATCGGAGTGACAAATCATAATCTCGATCTATGCCAACTCAACAAACAACATGGGAGACACCTGTAGAGCATCTTTATAATCACCCAGTTACGTTGTGACGTTTGATAGCACACTAAGTGTTCCTCCAGTATTCGGGAGTTGCATAATCTCATAGTCATAGGAACATGTATAAGTCATGAAGAAAGCAATAGCAACAAACTAAACGATCATAGTGCTAAGCTAACGGATGGGTCTTGTCCATCACATCATTCTCTAATGATGTAATCCCATTCATCAAATGACAACACATGTCTATGGCTAGGAAACTTAACCATCTTTGATTAACGAGCTAGTCAAGTAGAGGCATACTAGGGACACTCTGTTTGTCTATGTATTCACACATGTATCAAGTTTCCGGTTAATAAAATTTTAACATGAATAATAAACATTTATCATGATATAAGGAAATATAAATAACAACTTTATTATTGCCTCTAGGGCATATTTCCTTCAAAATGATCAGACCGAGATGTAATGACGTGGAGCACACTTGCATTTCGAAACAACTCAGACCATTCAGGAGAGGCCACTCCCCTATCCAATCTAGCTCGGACATTTTTTCGTCCTTGTTGCTTGTTATCGTATGTCCATTCAGGTCCATGGTAACCCAGATCATAAAGATTACACCATGACAGTAGTTCTCTGAAGTGGCTCATATACCTTTCCGATCTTTTCGCTGCAGAAAAATGTTCACTTTTCCATAGTGTTTCGTTGAAGTCTCCTATCATCATCCAAGGTTCGGACGATTTTGGTTTTATTCTTTTCAACAAGTTCCACATGTTATGCCTCTCATGTGCTTTAGGTTCGCCATACACAAAGGTAACCCGCCACATCGGGCCATGGGGATTCAAATGGATATGCACATCAATATACCTCAAACCATAGGAGAGCACATTTATTTCAACACTTTCATCCCAAAACAGGGCAATACCAGCACCTTTTCCCATGCCATCATGGGTGATGCAGTTTTTGAGGCCAAGCCTCCATCTTATTCTTTTGACGCTCTCCTCACACTACCGCGTCTCAGAGACGAACACGGCAGAGGGGCGATACGTGCGCACTAGGCACACAAGCTCGCGAATTGTCCCAGGGTGGCCCAATCCCCGACAGTTCCAACATAGGATCGTCATTCCTCCTGACGGGCGCTCTCCGTCGCGCCCGTTACTTCCCCGGTGGCCCCAATACTAGTAGCTTCCTTACCACCTACCTCTCCTACATCTCTCCCACCCTCCTCTTCTGATCCTCTCTGTTTCTTATATATGTCACCTGTTACATCTGATTCACTAGCAGTAGCCCTATCAAGTATGGCCATGTCATCTGTAGCTCTTTTCCCCAACACTGAATCTGTCCCTCCTAGCCCTTTCCTTCCCTTGAACTGACTAACATACTTTTTTGGTTTGGTCTTGAGACCTGCCGTCTTGCTTGGTGCCTGCACCTTCTCTGACTTTGTTTCTGCCTCTACTGAGTTAACTGCAGCAACTATTGCAGGAGAGGCCTTTACAATATCAGGTTCAAAACCTGGCGGGTAAGGGGGAGTCGCTACATCCTTGATAGTGTGTGCGAGCGGGGTTTTGTCGATGTCGCCCCCTCGTTCCTGTACCTGATGGTGTAGATGGCAAAGTGTCCGCGCCAGCCATGACTAAGGTTGGAGTATAAGCCGTGGTTAGCGCGTGTTTCGCCTGAGCCATCGGTGTGTTCTCACCAACACTTGTCTTCCCGGCTCCTTCATGTCCAGGGTCTTCGCTTACTCTAAGCACGCTGACCACTGCAATAGCCGCTTGTACAGCCGGACCCATCAGCACATCATCAGGAATATTCCTGCACCTTACCATCTCCCGTGATCGAGCATACACCACCTTCTTGTCTCTGCCAAGCTTCTCCTAGGCTAACTTGGTCGGAGCTGTCCATGCCTCCCCGTCCAACTCAGAGCCAAAGTGCAAGAAGCGCCTAGCATTGCAAGCATCTGGAGCCACGAAGCCTCCCTTGTTCTTGCTTGATTTGTAGGGCGACACCCTCATCGCGCCCATGAACCTCACTGCTTGATCATCAGTCGACAGCCTGCAGTCCCTTTCCCCATGACCTATATGCCCACAATACATACAAAAACATGGGGCTCTCTCGTACTTGACCTCTAGTTCCATCTTCTTATCCACACCTAATTGTCTAGGACTGATCTCACGCAGGAGAGGGGTGTTTACATTATGTTCAACTCTTACATGCAAAACTCAGAGAAAATGTTCCCAAACTTATATCTACCCTCAGAACTTTCCCCAAGAGGCCGCCCAGCATCCATCCGATCTCTTCCAGTAGCATGAGTGGTGGTACATCATAGATGCGATCCCAGATTGGCATGACATTCATTGGCACGTCTGCCACCTTGCCCTGTCCATCAAAGGGAACAATGATGAATGCATCCTTACGATGTGTCCATGGGCCGTTCTACAGGACGTGCCGACGATCGCCCTCACGCTCGAATTCGAGCATGAAGCGATTGTTGCTGAGGGGTGTGTAGTCGAGTCGTCCATGCAGCCCCCACTTGCTCTTCAGTTCACCAAACAACCCCGCCGTGCTAAAAGGGAGCACAGAGAAGAAGTACCCCACCGTGAGCCAGCGGGTACTCATGGCAGCCCTTGCCCTTGTCAGGTCGAGCTCGATTGTCGCAGCGCCACACCGCTCCACAAGAACCGCTATCCCCCCTGGCTGGGGAGTCAGTAGGGCGCCGCCACCCCGGCCACCCTGCAAGGAGGATCCTCGCTCCATTCTCTTGCCACCGCGCTCACCGCCATTTGAGGTAACGACCTCAAGCTTGTTCTGTGCGGCCGGCTGCTTCATCTTATTATCAGTGGTGTTCTCCGTATCGTGCACAACTGGATTTGTGGTATGTTCTTGTGATTGCAATATGGTAGCTCCCCTTCCTCTTCCGATAGTTATATACTCGTGGTCATGGCTCTCGCAAGGCATGGGATCCCTCTTATTTGGTGCAGACCTCACATATATGTCAGGTGGATCCCCAATTTGGGATGGAATGATACGCTTCTAAATTATCAATAGTATGGTGCCTCCAGAATCCCCCACACAACCCCTATTGATTCTTTCCTTAGATTCTTGATCTTCTTCCTTTCTCTTACTCACACCATGATCCGTCAGATTAACACTCTGCTCCTTAACTTGACTATGTATAGATACTAAAACCATATCCTCGCAAATCATTACTTTCCTTCGAGCACCCTCATTCTTCCCTGATGTGCCTGATTCCGCCCAATCAGCTGGGGATTCGCAAACCTGCGGGACAGTAGCAACCTCCGTAGAATACTCATTAGGCGGGATTGCTTGACATACCAGATCTCGTCCCTTCTAGAGGCTCCAATCCGATCCACCATTATCGGGCTCTGTTCTTGATATGCTCTCTTCCATGGATCTTCGGAATCAATTCATCCCTTCGCGCACATGCCCCAATATTTCATTCGATCTTGTACCTCCACATACCTTTGATCCTGCCGAGGCTTCCAATGAGCCAGCAAGTGGATCGCTACTCCCATCTTCTTCTGGATCTCGTGGAGACCCAACGGGTCTTCCTCGACGAGCTCGGGGTGCCGTGGGGATGTAGTCTCTGGGTTGGGGGCGGTGTAGGGCTCCGACGGGGGTGAGGTTGCGCCGGTGGTCAATCGCCAGACGGTCGCCTCCCGAGGGGTGGGAGCGTGATTTTCGGGAGTCATTTTTTGACAACCGATACTCATCAGAAGAGGCATGTCGCTCGGAAGATTCGGATAGGAAATGTTATGGCTATTCTGTACTTACATGGGTTCATTTTGCAAAATTTGATGGGTGGGGAGTTTGGGTTCCATCATGTCCCTATATTTTGTATCTAGTGGCTCTGCTATGTACGATGCAACCAGAACATCCAGTCCACCGGAGCAGGATACTTGCCCCATTGTCACCAGCGATCTGCCTCATTTCCTATGGCCTTAGGGTCATGGGGCATGGTGGATCTTGACCCTTACCAGCTAAAGGGGTCCTGCTTCGTTTTAGGTGTTTTTTAGTTGTTTGGGCTTGTGTCCTACTCAGGAAGGTGGGGCGGCAATGACTTCTAGAAGATGTAATAAACTTCTCCCGTATAGCCCCCGGCCTGATGGTGCGTCTTGCATCGTCAGAGATCATGCGAAGGTGTATCTATGATGGATCTTGCTTCTTCGTTTGTGTGTGTTCGTGTATTTTACAAATTGGACCCTTTTGATCTACGATTCTCTTTATCGGTGATAGTTGTTGCTCTGGTTCGCTGGTTCTTCCGGGGTAGTGTGAGGCGGCAGCGGAGGGAACCCCAGCCACTTGTGGCCGCTCCACAAGGGGAGAGGAAATTGGATCTGGGCGAGCAAGTTAACGAGGCAGGGAAGAGAAAATTGGTTGGCCCACTCGTCGGCATAAACATTAGCGATCAACGCAGGAGACGAACGAACGACGTACCATGGCTTACCATCACCACCATAGACTCCACCTTTAGGTGTAGAGATTTAATTTTGAGGGTTTTCGTTTTCTTCTCCAAGCCGACTCCTTTTCTCTCTTTTTTGAGGGAAAGCCGTCATGGCGGTTTATATTTCATGTGCAAAAAGTGATACATCGTTTGTTAATACATCTACTAGAAACCCCGGAGGCTCCGATTTCCAAACAATTGTATGAGAGAACTCCGAGTTTCTAGCCAATAAATCTGCCGCCGCATTGGCCTCCCTAGGGCAATAGGAAAACATAATAGAAATAAAATTTCTAGCAAGAAAAAAACATTCTTCATAAATTGCGGCTGCCGGGCCTAGCGAATTACCACCTCCTTGCATGACTTCGACGACCTCCATGCAATCGGACTCGACGCAAATTCTATTGCACCCAACTTCATTTGCAAGTAAGATCCCATCTCGCATACCTCTAGCTTTTGCCGTCGTCGCGTCTTCCACAAAAGGGATATTACTGCATGAAGATGCGACGAAGAAACCAGCTTCATCTCATAAGATTGCACCTGTACCCCCTGTTCCCCTATCAGGATCAAAAGTGGCATCGATATTAAGTTTGAGAACTCCCTCTGGTGGCTTACTCCATCCATATCTTCTCAGTTTCGCTTGCTTCAACTTTGTCTTGGAAAAATTCTTAGCAAGAGCTAAAATTGCTTGCGCTGACTTGCTTGGTTCATACACATATTCACCATGAGTGTAGCAGCGTCTTTCCCACCAAACGTACCACACTGTAGTGGCCACAAGGTCATTGCGATACAAGTGCAATATGGATGGTAGATATGGTTTTTGTAATCTCAAAATATAAAAACAGCAAGGTAACTAATGATAAAAGTGAGCACAAAAGGTATTGTAATGTGTTGAAACAAGGCCTAAGGTTCATACTTTCACTAGTGAAAGTTCTCTCAACAATAATAACATAATTGGATCATATAACTATCCCTCAACATGCAACAAAGAGTCACTCCAAAGTCACTAATAGCGGAGAACAAACAAAGAGATTATTGTAGGGTACGAAACCACCTCAAAGTTATTCTTTCCGATCAATCTGTTGGGCTATTCCTATAAGTGTCACAAACAGCCCTAGAGTTCATAGTAAAATAACACCTTAAGACGCAAATCAACCAAAACCCTAATGTCACCTAGATACTCCAATGTCACCTCAAGTATCTGTGGGTATGATTATACGATATGCATCACACAATCTCATATTCATCTATTCAACCAACACAAAGTACTTCAAAGAGTGCCCCAAAGTTTCTACCAGAGAGTCAAGATGAAAACGTGTGCCAACCCCTATGCATAAGTTCACGAGGTCACGAAACTCGCAAGTTGATCACCAAAACATACATGAAGTGGATCACGTGATATCCCATTGTCACCACAGATAAGCGCATACAAGACATACATCAAGTGTTCTCAAATCCTTAAAGACTCAATCCGATAAGATAACTTCAAAGGGAAAACTCGATTCATCACAAGAGAGTAGAGGGGGAGAAACATCATAAGATCCAACTATAATAGCAAAGCTCCCGATACATCAAGATCGTGTCGACTCAAGAACACGAGAGAGAGAGAGAGAGAGATCAAACACATAGCTACTGGTACATACCCTCAGCCCCGAGGGTGAACTACTCCCTCATTGTCATGGAGAGCGCCAAGATGATGAAGATGGCCACTGGAGAGGGATTCCCCCCTTTGGCAGGGTGCCAGAACGGGTCTAGATTGGTTTTCGGTGGCTACGGAGGCTTCTAGCGGCGGAACTCCCGATCTATTCTGCTCTCTGATGTTTTTAGGGTATATGGATATATATAGGCGAAAGAAGTCGGTTAGGGGAGCCACGAGGGGCCCACGAGGGTGGGGGGCTGCTACCTCTTGAGCACTGCATTGGTTTTCCCTTGAAGAAAAAAGGGTGATGTAGTAAAGTAGCGTAAGTATTTCCCTCAGTTTTTGAGAACCAAGGTATCAATCCAGTAGGAGATCACGCTCGAGTCCCACGCCCCTACACAAACAAATAAGAACCTTGCAACCAACGCGATAAAGGGGTTGTCAAGCCCTTCACGGTCACTTACGAGAGTGAGATCTGATAGATATGATAAGATAATATTTTTGGTATTTTTATGATAAAGAGAAATAGAGATGCAAAGTAAAATAAACGGCAATAGAAATAGCTAAGTGTTGGAAGATTAATATGATGGAAGATAGACCCGGGGGCCATAGGTTTCACTAGTGGCTTCTCTCAAGAGCATAAGTATTATGGTGGGCCAACGAATTACTGTCGAGCAATTGATAGAATTGAGCATAGTTATGAGAATATCTATGTACGATCATGTATATAGGCATCACGTCCACGACAAGTAGACCAAAATGATTCTGCATCTACTACTATTACTCCACACATCGACTGCTATCCAGCATGCATCTAGAGTATTAAGTCCATAAGAACAGAGTAATGCTTTAAGTAAGATGACATGATGTAGAGGGATAAACTCACGCAATATGATATAAACCCCATCTTTTTATCCTTGATGGCAAAAATACAATACGTGCCCTGCTACCCCTGTTGTCACTGGGAAAGGACACCACAAGATTGAACCCAAAGCTAAGTACTTCTCCCATTGCAAGAAAGATCAAACTAGTAGGCCAAACCAAACTGATAATTAGAAGAGACTTGCAAAGATAAACCAATCATACATGAAAGAATTCAGAGGAGATTAAAATAATGTTCATAGATAAACTTGATCATAAACCCACAATTCATCGGATCTTGACAAACACACTGCAAAAGAAGATTACATCGAATAGATCTCCAAGAGAATCAAGGAGAAATTTGTATTGAGATCCAAAGAGAGAGAAGAAGCCATCTAGCTAATAACTATGGACCCGAAGGTCTGAAGTAAACTACTCACACATCACCGGAGAGGCCATGGAGTTGATGTAGAGGCCCTCCGTGATCAATGCCCCCTCCGGTGGAGCTCCGGAAAAGGCCCCAAGATGGGATCTCTCGGGTACAGAAGGTTGCGGTGGTGGAATTAGGTTTTCATGGTGCTCCTGGATGTTTGCGGGGTACGTTGACTTATATAGGAGGAAGAAGTAGGTCGGTGGAGCAACAAGGGGCCCATGAGGGTGGAGGGCGCTCCCAGGGGGGTAGGCGCGCCCCCTGCCTCGTGGCCTCCTCGATTGTTTCTTGACGCCCACTCCAAGTCTCATGGATCACGTTTGTTGAGAAAATCACGTTCCCGAAGGTTTCATCTGTTTGGACTCCGTTTGATATTCCTTTTCGGTGAAACTCTAAAATAGGCAAAAAAAACAGCAATTTGGGCTGGGCCTCCGGTTAGTAGGTTAGTCCCAAAAATGATATAAAAGTGTAAAATAAAGCCCATTAACATCCAAAATAGATAATATAATAGCATGGAGCATTCAAAAATTATAGATACATTGGAGACGTATCAAGCATCCCCAAGCTTAATTCCTGCTCGTCCTCGAGTAGGTAAATGGTAAAAAAAGAATTTTTTATGTGGAATGTTTTCTGACATATTTATCAATGTAATTTTTCTTTATTGTGGCATGAATGTTCAGATCCGAAAGATTCAAGATAAAAGTTTAATATTGACATAAAAATAATAATACTTCAAGCATACTAACTAAGCAATCATGTCTTCTCAAAATAACATGGCCAAAGAAAGTTATCCCTACAAAATCATATAGTCTGGCTATGCTCTATATTCACCACACAAAATATTTAAATCATACACAACCCCGATGACAAGCCAAGTTATTGTTTCATACTTTTTATGTTCTCAAACTTTTTCAATCTTCACGCAATATATGAGCATGAGAAATGGATATAGCACTATATGTGGAATAGAATGGTGGTTGTGGAGAAGACAAAAAAGGAGAGTATAGTCTCACATCAACTAGGCGTATCAACGGGCTATGGAGATGCCCATCAATAGATATCAATGTGAGTGAGTAGGGATTGCCATGCAACGGATGCACTAGAGCTATAAGTATACGAAAGCTCAACAAAAGAAACTAAGTGGGTGTGCATCCAACTCGCTTGCTCATGAATACCTAGGGCATTTTTAGGAAGCCCATCATTGGAATATACAAGCCAAGTTCTATAATGAAAAATTCCCACTAGTATATGGAAGTGATATCATAAGAGACTCTCTATCATGAAGATCATGGTGCTACTTTGAAGCACAAGTGTGGAAAAGGATAGTAGCATTGTCCCTTCTCTCTTTTTCTCTCTTTTTTTTATTTGGGCCTTCTTTCTTTTTTCCTCTTTTTTGGCCTCTTTTTCTTTTTTTCTTTTTTTATTTTTCGTCCGGAGTCTCATCCCGACTTGTGGGGGAATCATAGTCTCCATCATCCTTTCCTCACTGAGACAATGCTCTAATAATGATGGTCATCACACTTTAATTTACTTACAACTCAAGAATTACAACTCAATACTTAGAACAAAATATGACTCTATGTGAATGCCTCCGGCGGTGTACCGGGATGTGCAATGATGCATGAGTGACATGTATGAAGAATTATGAACGGTGGCTTTGCCACAAATACGATGTCAGCTACATGATCATGCAAGCAATATGACAATGATGAAGCGTGTCATAATAATGGAACGGTGGAAAGTTGCATGGCAATATATCTCAGAATGGCTATGGAAATGCCATAATAGGTAGGTATGGTGGCTGTTTTGAGGAAGGTATATGGTGGGTTTATGATACCGGCGAAAAGTGCGCGGTATTAGAGAGGCTAGCAATGGTGGAAGGATGAGAGTACGTATAATCCATGGACTCAACATTAGTCATAAAGAACTCACATACTTACTGCCAAAATCTATTAGTTATTGAAACAAAGTATTACGCGCATGCTCCTAGGGGGATAGATTGGTAGGAAAAGACCATCGCTCGTCCCCGACCGCCACTCATAAGGAAGACAATCAATAAATAAATCATGCTCCGACTTCATCACATAACGGTTCACCATACGTGCATGCTACGAGAATCACAAACTTTAACACAAGTATTTCTCAAATTCATAACCACTCAACTAGCATGACTCTAATATCACCATCTCCATATCTCAAAACAATTATCAAGTATCAAACTTCTCATAGTATTCAATGCACTTCTATGTAAGTTTTTATATTATTCCTAAAAGCAAATTTCCATGTTGTTCTAAAGGACTCTCAAAATAATATAAGTGAAGCATGAGAGATCAATTATTTCTATAGAATAAAACCACCACCGTGCTCTAAAAGATATAAGTGAAGCAGTAGAGCAAACACTATATAGCTCAAAAGATATAAGTGAAGCACATATAGTATTCTAATAAATTTCAAATCATGTGAGTCTCTCTCAAAAGGTGTGTACAGCAAGGATTATTGTGGTAAACTAAAAAGCATAGACTCAAATCATACAAGACGATCCAAGCAAAACACATATCATGTGGCGAATAAAAATATAGCTCCAAGTAAAGTTACCGATGGACGAAGACGAAAGAGGGGATGCCTTCCGGGGCATCCCCAAGCTTTGGCTTTTGGTGTCCTTGAATTTTACCTTGGGGTGCCATGGGCATCCCCAAGCTTAGGCTCTTTCCACTCCTTGTTCCATAATCCATCAAGACTTTACCCAAAACTTGAAAACTTCACAACACAAAACTCAAAATAGAAAATCTCGTGAGCTCCGTTAGTGAAAGAAAACAAAACACCGCTTCAAGGTACTGTAATGAACTCATTATTTATTTATATTGGTGTTAAAACTACTGTATTTCAACTTCTCTATGGTTTATAAGCTATTTTACTAGCCATAGATTCATCAAAATAAGCAAACAACACACGAGAAACAGAATCTGTTAAAAACAGAACAGTCTGTAGTAATCTGTAGCTAACGCAAACTTATGGAACCCCAAAAATTCTAAAATAAATTTATGTACATCAGTAATTTATCTATTAATCATCTGAAAAAAGAAATAACTAAATAGCACTCTCCAAATAAAAATGGCAGCAATTCTCGTGAGCGCTAAAGTTTCTGTTTTTTACAGCAAGATCAAAAAGACTTTCCCAAGTCTTCCCAACGGTTCTACTTGGAACAAACACTAATTAAACACAAAAAACACAACCAAAACAGAGGCTAGATACATTAGTTATTACTAAACAGGAGCAAAAGGCAAGGAATAAAAATAAAATTGGGTTGCCTCCCAACAAGCGCTATCGTTTAACGCCCCTAGCTAGGCATAAAAGCAAGGATAGATCTAGGTATTGCCATAATAATAGGATAGATCACGAAAACTCATTTCATATTCTCTATGTTCAGCAGCAAGTTTTCTTTGAGGAAAGCAAAAGTAATCAAAAGGGCTAAATTTAATGGGACAGAAGTCCCCAAGATCAATTTTGGGAGGTATAGGTTACTCCTTTGGCCCTTCATATTGCACAACCAATTCATCATTATAAGCATTCTTTTGACAAAAATTAGTGAGCCTATACTTGAGAGAATATCCTAGCTCATTATTTTGAATAGAAAAAACATTATTAAGTTCGGAAATTCTATCAACTAGAACATTGGTAGGAACCTTTCTTCTAAGGTTCTCATTGAAAGCAACATAGTCTAAAGATTGAAAACGCATTATTTCCTCTTGATCAAAGAGGATTGCCTCTATGGGAGGACGGCCAGCGTCCACCCTATAGTGCGCAAAGATTTCTTTGGCCTCTTTTATTATAAATCTGAACTCATGAGCCAAAAAGATAGTAGCGGCACGCTTAACAGAAGAATGCTCAATATTAGAAAATTCTAGGAAAATCCTTTGTATGCAAGCATGCATGTGCATAAATTGCCTTTCAAGTTCAACTACAAGCATGGCGATAGCGTCCACAAGACTACTAGTTCTATGAAGAATAGAACTACCCATAGAAGGCAAAGCACCGGCACAAGTAAATAAATCTTGGATAACTCCTTTTCCAATAATATTACCACTACCGATTCAGAATTTTTTTGTATGTAAGATAGTGGGTTCTTCAACAGGGGCATCGGAATTTTCCTTTTCTTATTATTGTCCGTATCGACAATAATTTCCCCAATTTCAGACATAACGACAGAAAGTGCGGGGAGCAAAAGAAAGAGGGAGGCGAACAGAAAAGAGAGGGCAAATAAAACGGCAAGGGTGAAGTGGGGGAGAGGAAAACGAGAGGCAAATGGCAAATAATGTAATGCGAGGGATAAGAGTTTGTGATGGGTACTTGGTATGTCTTGACTTGTGTGTAGACTCCCCGTCAACGAGAACCAAGGTATCAATCTAGTAGGAGATCATGCTTGAGTCCCACGCACCTACACAAAAAATAAGAACCTCGCAACCAACGGGATAAAGGGCTTGTCAATCCCTTCACGGTCACATACGAGAGTGAGATCTGATAGATATGGTAAGATAATGTTTTTGGTGTTTTTATGATAAAGAGAAATAAAGATGCAAAGTAAAATAAACTGCAATAGAAATAACCAAGTGTTGGAAGATTAATATGATGGAAGATAGACCCGGGGAGGCATAGGTTTCACTAGTGGCTTCTCTCAAGAGCATAAGTATTACGGTGGGTAAACGAATTACCGTCGAGCAATTGATAGAATTGAGCATAGTTATGAGGATATCTAGGTATGATCATGTATATAGGCATCATGTCCGTGACAAGTAGACCGAAACGATTCTGCATCTACTGCTACTACTCTACACATCGACCGCTATCCAGCATGCTACTAGAGTATTAAGTTCATAAGAACATAGTAATGCTTTAAGTAAGATGACATGATGTAGAGGGATAAACTCATGCAATATGATATAAACCCCATCTTTTTATCCTCGATGGCAACAATACAATACGTGCCTTGCTGCCCCTGCTGTCACTAGGAAAGGACACCGCAAGATTGAACCCAAAGCTAAGCACTTCTCCCATTGCAAGACAGATCAATCTAGTAGGCCAGACCAAACTGATAATTCGAAGAGACTTGCAAAGATAAACCAATCATACATAAAAGAATTCAGAGAGGATTCAAATATTGTTCATAGATAAACTTGATCATAAACCCACAATTCATCGGATCTCGACAAACACACCTCAAAAGAAGATTACATTGAATAGATCTCCAAGAGAATCTAGGAGAACTTTGTATTGAGATCCAAAGAGAGAGAAGAAGCCATCTAGCTAATAACTATGGACCCGAAGGTCTGAAGTAAACTACTCACACATCACCGGAGAGGCCATGGAGTTGATGTAGAGGCCCTCCGTGATCAATGCCCCCTCCGGCGGAGCTCCGGAAAAGGCCCCAAGATGGGATCTCTTGGGTATAGAAGGTTGTGGCGGTGGAATTAGGTTTTCGTGGTGCTCCTGGATGTTTGCGGGGTACATGGACTTATATAGGAGGAAGAAGTAGGTCGGTGGAGCAACGAGGGGCCCACGAGGGTGGAGGGCGCGCCCCCTGCCTCGTGGCCTCCTCGATTGTTTCTTGACTCCCACTCCAAGTCTCCTGGATCACGTTTGTTGAGAAAATCACGTTCCCGAAGGTTTCAATCCTTTTGGACCTCGTTTGATATTCCTTTTCTGCGAAACACTGAAATAGGCAAAAAACAGCAATTTGGGCTGGGCCTCCGGTTAATAGGTTAGTCCCAAAAATGGTATAAAATTGTAAAATAAAGCCCATTAACATCCAAAACAGATAATATAATAGCATGGAGCAATCGAAAATTATAGATATGTTGGAGACGTATCAGGGGCGCGCCCAGGGGGAAGGCGCGCCTCCCTGCCTCGTGGCCACCTTGAAGCTTCCCTGACGTGTACTCCAAGTCTCCTGGATTGCTTCTGTTCCAAAAGTTAACTCTCCCGAAGGTTTCATTCCGTTTGGACTCCGTTTGATATTCCTTTTCTTCGAAACACTGAAGTAGGCAAGAAAACAGCAATTTGGGCTGGGCCTCCGGTTAATAGGTTAGTCCCAAAAGTAATATAAAAGTGTATAATAAAGCCCAAAAACATCCAAAACAGACAATATAATAGCATGGAACAATCAAAAATTATAGATATGTTGGAGACGTATCAAGCATCCCCAAGCTTAATTCCTGCTCGTCCTCGAGTAGGTAAATGATAAAAACAGAATTTTTGATATGGAATGCTACCTAACATATTTATCAATGTATTTTTCTCTATTGTGGCATGAATGTTCAGATCCGAAAGATTCAAGATAAAAGTTTAATGTTGACATAAAAATAGTAATACTCCAAGTATGCTAATCAAGAAATTATGTCTTATCAAAATACCATAGCCAAAGAAAACTTATCCCTACAAAGTCATATAGTTTGTCCATGCTTCATTTTCGTCACACAAAATGCTCTCATCATGCACAACCCCGATGACAAGCGAAGCAATTGTTTCATACTTAGCCTTTTCAAACTCTTTCAACTTTTACGCAATATATGAGCGCGAGCCATGGACATAGCACTATGGGTGGAATAGAATATGATGATTGAGGTTGTGTGAGAAGACAAAAAGGGAGAAAGTCTCACATTTACGCGGCTAATCAATGGGCTATGGAAATGCCCACCGATTGATGTCAAAGCAAGGAGTAGGGATTGCCATGCAACGGATGCACTAGAGCTATAAATATATGAAAGCTCATCAAAGAAACTAAGAGGGTGTGCATCCAACTTGCTTGCTCACGAAGACCTAGGGCATTTGAGGAAGCCCATCATTGGAATATACAAGCCAAGTTCTATAATGAAATATTCCAACTAGTATATGAAAGTGACAAAATAAGAGACTCTCTATCATGAAGATCACGGTGCTACTTTGAAGCACAAGTGTGGAAAAAGGATAGTAACATTGTCCCTTCTCTCTTTCTCTCATTCTTTTTTTTCCTTTTTTGGGGGGCCTTCTTTCTTTTTTTTATTTTGGCCTCTTTTATTTTCTTTTTTTTTATTTTTTGTCTGGAGTCTCATCCCGACTTGTGGGGGAATCATAGTCTCCACCATCCTTTCCTCACATGGGACAATGCTCTAATAATGATCATCACACTTTTATTTTCTTACAACTCAAGAAATTACAACTCGATACTTAGAACAAAATATGACTCTATGTGGATGCCTCCGACGGTGTACTAGGATTGCGATGAATCAAGAGTGACATGTATGCAAAAAATTATGAACAGTGGCTTTGCCACAAATACGATGTCAACTACATGATCATGCAAAGCAATATGACAATGATGATGCATGTCATAATAAACGGAATGGTGGAAAGTTGCATGGCAATATATCTCGGGATGGCTATGGAAATGCCATAATAGGTAGGTATGGTCGCTGTTTTGAGGAAGATATAAGGAGGCTTATGTGTGATAGAGCGTATCATATCATGGGGTTTGGATGCACCGGCGAAGTTTGCACCAACTCTCAAGGTGAGAAAGGGCAATGCACGGTACCGAAGAGGCTAGCAATGATGGAAGGGTGAGAGTGTGTATAATCCATGGACTCAACATTAGTCATAAAGAACTCACATACTTATTGCAAAAATCTACAAGTCATCAAAACCAAGCACTACGCGCATGCTCCTAGTGGGATAGATTGGTAGGAAAAGACCATCACTCATCCCCGACCGCCACTCATAAGGAAAGCAATAAAAGAACACCCCATGCTTCAAATTTGTCACATAACGTTTACCATACATGCATGCTACGGGACTTGCCAACTTCAACACAAGTATTCATCAATTTCACAATTACTCAACTAGTACACCTCTAATATTACCACCTTTATATCTCAAAACAATCTATCAAGCATCCAACTTCTCTTAGCATTTAAAATTTATAACCAAATTGAATTACAAACATTATCCAACTCAAAAGATATAAGTGAAGCACATAGAGTATTCTAATAATTTCCAATTCATGTGTGTCTCTCCCAAAAGGTCTGTACAGCATGGATGATTGTGGTAAACTAAAAATCAAAGACTCAAATCATACAAGACGCTCCAAGCAAAACACATATCATGTGGTGAATAAAAATATAGCTCCAAGTAAAGTTACCGATGAACGAAGACGAAAGAGGGGATGCCTTCCGGAGCATCCCAAAGCTTAGGCTCTTGGTTGTCCTTGAATATTACCTTGGGGTACCTTGGGCATCCCCAAGCTTAGGCTCTTGCCACTCCTTATTCCATAGTCCATCGAATCTTTACCCAAAACTTGAAAACTTCACAACACAAAACTTAACAGAAAACTCGTGAGCTCCGTTAGTAAAAGAAAACAAACCATCACTTCAAGGTACTGTAATGAACTCGTTATATATTTGTATTGGTATTAAACCTAATGTATTCCAACTTTTCTATGGTTCATAAACTCTATTACTAGCCATAGATTCATCAAAATAAGCAAACAACACACGAAAAACAGAATCTGTCAAAAACAGAACAGTCTGTAGTAATCTGTAGGTTTCGAATACTTCTGGAACCCCAAAAATTATAAAATAAATTGCTGGAGGTGAGGAATTTATCTGTTAATCATCTTCAAAAATAATTAACTAAATAGTACTCTCCATTAAAAAATAGCAGCAAATCTCGTGAGGGATAAATTTTCTGTTTTTACAGCAAGATCGCAAAGACTTTCCCCAAGTCTTCCCAAAGGTTCTACTTGGCACAAACACTAATTAAAAGCATAAAACCACATCTAAACATAGTCTAGATGAATTATTTATTACTAAACGGGAGCAAAAAGCAAATAACAAAAATGAAATTGGGTTGCCTCCCAACAAGCGCTATTGTTTAACGTCCCTATCTAGGCATGATAATTTCAATGATGCTCACATAAAGGATAAGAATTGAAACATAAAGAGAGCATCATGAAGCATATTACTAACACATTTAAGTATAACACACTTCCTATGCAGAGGGATTTTGTGATCAAACAACTTATGGGAACAATAATCAAATAGCATAGGAAGGCAGAGCAAGCATAACTTTAAAACTTTAAGCACATAGAGAGGAAACTTGATATTATTGCAATTCCTACGAGAATATATTCCTCCCTCATAATAATTTTCAGTAGCATCATGAATGAATTCAACAATATAACCATCACATAAACCATTCTTTTAATGATCTACAAGTATGCAAAGTTGACATTCTTCCAAAATAGTGGGATTAACATTAACTAAAGTCATGACTACAAAAAAAGTACACTTCCGTGATGATACGTGTTTGTCAGAGTAGGTCGCGTTTTCTGTCATGCATGTACATCCATGACGATTTTATGAAAAAATCAAGATAGTCATACCTGTGTTGTCGTAGAAGTGTTCCATGACATTACCAAAATTATCATCATGGAAGTGTCCACTTCCATGACGATAAATCACGCGTCACAGAAGTGCTTTCGTCAAGGGTGACCGACATGTGGCATCCACCGTAACGGAACGCCGTTAAGCTATCGGGTCAGGTTTTGGATCCGATAACCCTTTAACAGCCCCGACCAATGGGGATTTTCCACGTGTAAAATCATCATTGGCTGGAGGAGACACGTGTCAGGTCCGCGTTGGCAAAGGTGTCGCTCATCCAATGGGCGAGATGCGCCTATGATATGTTGACATGTGGACCGGCCCATCAAGTTTAAATGGGCCGGCCCAACTGAAGGCCCACAAGATTTTGCGGACCATAATGGGCCGGCCCAGCTAAAGGCCCACGAGATTTTGCGGACCATAATGGGCTGGCCCAGCTAAAGGCCCACAAGATTTTGCGGGCCATAATGGGCCGGCCCAGGTATAGGCCCACAAGATTTTTGTGTGCCATAATGGGCCGGCCCAGGTAAAGGCCCACAAGATTCTTGCGGATCATAATGGGCCGGCCCAGCTAAAGGACCACGAGATTTCGCCGACATTAATGGGCTGGCCCAGCTGTAGGCCCACAAGATTTTGAGGACCCTAGTAGGCCGGCCCATTAACTGGCTGCCATGTTTTGGGCCAAATGTCGGCCCATATTTGATTCGGTCCATTAATGGCCTGCCACGCTCCAGGCCTAATAGTGGCCCATATGAGATCCGGCTCGGTAAAAGCCTACCACGTTCTGGGCCAAATTACGTCCCAGATCAGGTCCGGCCCTTTAAGAGGCTTTGGGCTCAATTATGGCCCATATCAGATTCGGCCCGTCAACTAGACACTATGCTTTTGGGCCCACTTGCTAAAGGCCCACTTAGTAATTCGGCCTGATATTAGTTTTGGCCTGTTAAGGGCCCGTTTAATATTTCGGCCCTATATTAATTTCAGCCTGTTAAAAGCCCATCATATAGTTGGGCCTAACTATGGCCCGGTTTGCATCCGGCCTGCTCGCAGCCGATATCTGATTGGGCCAAACAAGGACCAAGACAATTTTGGCCTGTTAAAAGCCCGTGATTTGATTCGCACAATCATGGGCCGGGGTTCATTTCGGGCTGCTGCTGGCCCGTGAGCTGTTCGGCACGTTTCAGGCCCAACCTACATCGTGATTGCATGACGGCCCGATTATGTACCGTAATTTTATGGTTTGGCCGGTTTACTGTGAACACATGATATATATATATACAGTAAAATAACTGCAGCATCATGAATAAGAAAAAACCTAGACTATACAATAAAGAAATTATGGCATATTACATCCACTGGGCATCAAAGTTCGCCACTATGATAATAAAGCACAAGCAGATAGCAGATTACATACACTGGGCATCAAAGATCGCCACCAGTGCAAATAAACACGCCGACAAAATAATATACAAAACTGACAACACTTCAATAGAGTTCAAGAAAGGTTAGCCCTGTTGGGGAGCTGCAGCGCAAGCAGCTGAGCAAGATGATGACATTGCGCTTATTCAACACTTATATCTTCCTCACTCTGAAAGATAAACAAGCAGATAGATGATAGGTTTTGCACATAAAAGTATCAGTGCTGACAATTCATCACATTTCTTACTGACGAATAAAGTGACACAATTTAAAATTGCATTAACACAATATGGTATTGTTCATGTCAAGACATGGCAGGAAATGACATTGTGAAGGAGTTGGCAGCTTCACGACACCACTGGATTACAGATCAAGAACTCATAAGTATCAATGGTTAGTGTGCTGTCAATTTATACCATTTCAGATTGGCAAATAAAGAGACGGTTTAAATAATAGTAGAATGATATGACATTGTTCATAGTTAAGACATTGCAGAATATGACATTGTGTTGTACTGGGTAGGTTCACCACACTACTGGATTACGGATGAAGAACAGAAGCATACATGCAGTGCAAAAGAAGATCACTTGCTCTATATAGTTTAATTTACATGGTATGAAGAAGGAACTTGGTTGTACAACTGAAAACTTAAATTGAGAAAGGACAAACTTTTGTTTATGAACTACATAATAAACTTTAAACAAGCAATTTGATGCAACCACCAAAAATAAAAAGCTGTTGTAGTCATGCCTAACCAAATATATACAACAAAGTTTGAAGGCTTGAGATGGACAAACTTAAATTATTGGTGAAGACAGGCTCTATAAAGGCCTTGTCCATGCTGATGGGGGGCAATTCAAGAAGTTTACCACAGAATCTTCTTCAAAAGCATTGCCTTTATTCTACATTTTTTAAGAGTAAATATAGATGTCATAATATACTAAAAAATGGAGAATATTTAAAATAAGATGAAGAGTGATGCTACATAACCAAGTAGCTATAAATGTAAGTGCAGCTATACAGGCAAAAGGTACAGCCAAGAGCAATGCACAGCTAAAGTTCTTCAGTACCAACCTTATTGTCGGGGATATACCCCGCGGTGTAAACCGGCCGGAAGTATAACCCGGCCGGACTAGGCGTTTCATTGGTAAACCACCAGAGGATTGGCAGTTTACACGATTGGCGGTGTAAACCGGCCGGAAGTTAACCCGGCCGAACGTGGCAGATTATCTGAAGACCCCGCTGACACTTGGCGAGTTACTGGCAACCCGCCTTGACCTAGCGGTTTACAAGCAACCCACCTGGTTATTATGACTCACTGGTGATCCGGCGGGCGGGACAGACAGATGACAAGGCCCAAGACCCAGAAGGTCAGTTCACGTTTAATGGTGGGCTGGTTTAAGAGGAAAGGCATGAGGAATATTAACTTACAAGGAGCTAAGACCTGGACTTGTATCCGGTTTGTATTAGAGATAGACTAGTCCTAATCCTAATAGGACTCTACATGTAACCCGCCCCTCCAACATATATAAGGAGGGGCAGGGCTCCCCAAAAGGGACAAGATTCACAAGTTTCACGAGTTGGACAAGTTAGGTTTAGACAACAGCTCTCGAGATAGAGCAATCTTGTAACCATGGTCATCATCATCAATATCAATGAAGCAGGATGTAGGCTTTTACCTCCACCGTGAGGGGCCGAACCTGGGTAAAAACATCGTGTCTCTCGTCCCGCTCAACCCCTCTCAAGCTACCACATAGATGCGTTGGCCTCGCGACTAAGTCCTGACACTAAGGATATCTGCCGTGACAATTCCATGACACTTATGGTAAGAGTAAATATAGATCTGATGTGTAGAAAATGGAGGGCAAAGGAAAATAAGCTGCAAAGTGATGGTACATGAACAACTACCTGTCATTATAAGTACACTGATAAAGGACAACATGTACTTACAAGAACAATGCAGAGCTAAAAAACATTGGCATTGGATATATTCTACACTAATGTAACCATTCATACAGATCAAATAATTTGGAGCGAACAATTGATAAGCAAGCTATCATGCATACTGCTGTCACATAATGAACCAGGTATGTATGCAAGTACAGTGATACAGGACAACAGGTACTAACAAGAGCAAAGCAGCGGGCAGCATATTTGTGATATCCTGTCGTTCTTGTCAAACCGGAATTCTTCTTCGAGTAGATTTCCTGCAAAAAAGATCCATAAGGCACATGCGGAAAAGTAGAAGTTCAAATTGTCATGTGATTTCATAGACAGTACCTCATCCTGGGAACGAGACCAGTGCATAACAAGGTTTTTCCATTCAATGTCTTCTAAATTTAGCACAGGAGACTTCACCAGAAATTCGTTTATAGACTTGCCATCAAAGTGTGATTTCCTCAGGTAACACCGATACTGCTGCAATGCTTCCTTAAAAAGCACAAGCAAGCTTCGCTCGTCATGACTATCCAGATTGACCCTCGCCTAGTTACAACAATGTAATGTAAATCATTGATGTGTTCAATCAGCAGAAAACAGGAAAATAATAACCATGAATAATAGCACCTACACGTAAGTTGGACAAGAAGATGTGAAAATGGTGTTTGTCTTCACAATAATCTTCCCATGATGGGAATATATGCATGTAGTCCCTAACAACATTGAAAGCATTGTCTTTTAAACTGGGAATAAATGTAATGGGGTTCCAATCTACAGGAATTAGCTGTCTCTGCAGTTGGGATAGGTCTTCGGCCGGTGGACTTGTTGTACTTTTTGCTGGAGTGGGATTTGTCTGTGGTACAGCTGGTGCTATGGCAAATGAAATCAGTATACCTTTTGCTGGAGTGCGGGTCCTGTGTGGTGGGGCTAGTGGTCTGGCCAGTGAAGTATGGGTACAGTCTGCTGGAGTCGGTCCTACATTTTGTGTCACTGGTTGTACAGCCAATATAAGTGGGGTGCTGCCTGATTTCTCCGGCACCACCATGTTTTTCAAGGACTTTGCTGGTGCTCCTTCAGGTTCGGCAATCACCCTCTTCCTTTTTGATGTCTGATGCACAAGAACAACATTTGAGTGGAAAACATGGTATGATGACAGATGGAATATGTATTGATAATGGATGGGCATGGCATCTCGACATATATGATGAGTAAACTAAGCAGATGGCGGTGCAACAAAGTAGAAGAAATGCAAGACAACATATGCAAGATACCCGCAATCAATAAAACATTGCCAAATTAGAATAGGCACCTTGATGGTTGAACAGGACAGGCCATCTGCCTTTGACTCCTCGAGGTTAGAATAGTCATTAGGATCATATTCTGAACAAGAATCAACAGGTGGGGAGCGTATGAGTTTCATTGCATCCAGAATGGCACTCAATGCCTTGTTGCCAATTTTGTAAGTCATTGCAGTGTTTAGCTTCAAGAGTGGACTGCTGCTAGTGCGACACAAAGCAGCTACACAGATCATAGTGTAGATATAACGGGAAAACCTTAAGCATTAGAGTAAAATCAGCAAAGTGGAACTTGCTGGAATATATGTGCTAGTATTGCCGGTACGGCTAGAAAGGCTTCGGATACCAGCTCTCTTCAAGTGAAGGTGCGGTACTATTAATATCAATGTAACTCTCAAAGGCGACACAGCTCCCCGCATTTCCTTGCTATTCTTATAGGATTCAAGTGGGAAGGCCACTACAAATCCTATTCCTATGTTTACAAGATCCTACGAATCAAAGAGGCTCAAAGTGTCCATCACAACCGACCGTATAGACCTCTACACTGCAAATGTCCCTGCTCATCTTCACTACAAGGAACATACTATACTACTATCATACTCCCTCCGTTCCAAAATATAAGTCTTGGTAGAGATTTCCACTATGGATCACATACAGATGTATCCAGATACATTTTAGAGTGTAGATTCACTCATTTTGCTCCATATGTACTCCATGGTGGAATATATACAAAGACTTGTATTTAGGAACGGAGAGAGTACATATTAAATAAGAACAGAAGAGAAACATGGTAAAGAAGAGCAAGCAGATTTTGGATAATAAAATGTTGGTTGCATAGTGCCCACACATGATGAACCAGAGCGCATTAAGAATGCAACTCCCAGCTGTCTCTCGAACATTTTAGGCGGTTGGATGAAGATCCTACGTCTCCTAACCCTTCTTCTTCCTCGTCTCTGATTCTTCCCATACAGAACACTGCACGAGCCGCCGGCCGGACCACCGGCCCCCACCGCGTGTGTTCCTCTGCCACCCCCACCCCCCCTTCCCGCCCCAACCCCCACCCACGTCGAGTTTTCTTCGTTCGGCGAGGCCCCACAACCACCCGAGCCCCTTCGATCGCACCGGCGAACTCCGGCGAGCTCTGAAAAATCGACTGACCCAATTTTGAAATTTAGTCTACTATGATTTAACTAGTGTGGAATATAAAAGGGGAAAATCATAAGCATTGGGAGTATAGTGTTGAGCGTGCCATGGCGGTTCTGAAGGTGCAAACCGGACAAAGGCAACTTCGCAACCAAGACAAGAAATCAGAGTAAAGCAGTGGCGATCTATTTTCTTGTTGCGATAAATAAGTTGAGCAGATACGAAAGAGTACCGCCTCTAGTGCGGCGCCGTGTACGCATCTGCTGAGAATTTGACAGTGCTACGGTAGTGATGGCTGTCGGCGGCGTGGAAGCAGATCTAGGAGGGTAGACGGTGGCGGCGGGGCGTGGTGGACGAGACGGTCATAGGAGCGGCGCCGACAAGGTGGAAGACGGCGGGGATGAAGCGAGAGGACATGATGCAAGGATCCTGATCCGAAGCCGTGGATGAGAGAGGTCGATCTCTTGTAATGGACGGCGGCGTCGGTGTATCAGCTCCGTCATGGTGGAGGAGGACGGCGGTGGATGGAGTGGCGGACGGCGACGGACGGAGGAGGGTGGGGTGGAGAGGGTGTTTTGGCGCCCATGGAGTACGAATGGGGAAAAGGGAGGTAGACAGGAAGGGGGAACCATGTATTCAGGGTGCGCTTGTCTCAAATGCGAGGAAATTTACAAACTTAGCCCCCGTTTCAAATTTCTACTACATCATGGCAACATTAGTCGGTTGGGGATAGGACGGTAATCTCGCATACACCGAATATTTGCCGACAAGAGTTTGTTTTTGGCGCCCACCGTGTATGAATATGAATCAGGGAGGGAGTCGATTTTGGCCGAGGACACACTGTGTTTTGGCGCCCACCGTGTATGAATCCGGGTGAGAGGAGGTTACGTCACGTTTGGGTGAAATTACAAACCTACCCCTATCGAAACATATAGAAATCCAGCAGATAGGCTTTGCGTGGCAGGGATAGGCAGTAGTGATTTCCATCTCGCAGATTTTGGTTTCGGGCGGTTACTGCGACTTTCCCCGCTTCGTTCAAATTTTCCAGAGTGCATGTTTACCATGCCAACTCAATTTGAATCCCGTTTGTATTCTATTTTTTCGGGCAGGATCCATTTTCAATTGGAATTACATTCTATATACATCATTTTTTATATATACTTTCAAAAGCACAACAAAGAATTCTGCTCCTTTATATGTATAATATGATTTACAAATACAACGATCTCGAAATCTTAAGGTTGAATTCGAAAAATTTAACCAAATTATGTTCTACTAAAATGTATGGATCAGTAATATCTACATATTAAATAACATAGATGTGCGTGAATTCATATGAGTATGCATGTTTGGTAGATCAATTTTGGTTCGAGTATGGATTACATGTATCATCATCTCGAATTCAAATATTTGAATCCCTTTTTTGTTCACTCCTTTCACGCCCATCTCTCTCGCATGCATGCTCCTTCAGGTAGCTATCACTCTCTTTTCTCCAGCTCACCCGCATGCTCACTTCATGTTTCTCCTATCCTCGCAAACATGGTCTCTCGACGTCTCCCTTGAGAAGTGTCACACTCTCCCTATCATTATACATTACATGGTTTTCATTATCTCTCATGTCTCTACTGTTCTCTGCTATCACTCGGTACCTAAGCTTTCTTTTTCACCGCCACACACACAATCTTCACTCGTCTTTCACTTTGTCTTTCTCTCTATGGGATTATCTCACACACCCTATATGTCTCTACATATGACTCATACCACTAAAATTACTCTCTCTCTCTCTCTCTCCTGTAGACACAACATTTGTTGCGGTCTCATTTTCGTCTCCATCCCAGACTGACATTATTCATTTGTTTATCGATCAGACAACCCCGACTACAGTCTCCTCTCTCTCTCACACAGACACACACACACACAACTCCTGCTTCCACTCCCTTTCCCTACTACCGTCTCTCTCTCACACACACGCACACAAAACTCTCGCTTTCGCACCCCGACTCGTATTTCTCTCACAAACATTTGTCGACTCGCTAGCCTCTAGATAGGTTTATCCACCCGCACACTCGTGCTTCCACCATTGCATACATGTCTCTCTCCCGCTCCTTGTATCTATGTAGATTTTTCTTTCCTTCTTGAGACACGCCCTCTCGATCGTGCACACACACACTATTGCCTCATTTTAAGCTGATACCTATCGCACACACACTCCTTGTGTCTTTGTCACACATGCACTCTATCCTCCTTCACTCTCCCTCTCTCTCACACACACACATGGGCTTTTTGCAACAACTAGCAAGATGCACATGCGTTGCACGGAACATCAAGATGCATTTGTATGAGTAGTTTATCTTGTGGGGGAAAAGGATGACCGAGGGAAGGCCTTATTTGCAAATGTGGAGAGGGGTGTGGGTATCTTTTTGTAAAATTGCTATAGTTTCCTTCCTATCCGTCAGATATAGATCGGACGGCCTATATTGCAGGATGGCAGGCACATGATCATCACTGGCAAAGCTTTTTATAAGAGTAGGGATAAAAAATAGAGTTGGTGATGATGATGGGCCTGCCATCCTGCAATGTAGGTCGTCTGATTTATATCTGACGGATAGGAAGGAAAATGTGGCAATTTACCCGCACTCTTCACCACATTTGCAGATAAGGCCTTCCCTCGTTCATCCTTTTCTCCCACAAGATCTTGATGTTCCGTGCAACGCACGGGCATCTTGCTAGTAAGAGTAGAAATTAGACATATACCACTTCTCGAATCTTGAAACCAACAACATTCCTCCCTTATCTCATCAAAACTGCCAAAGGAATATATTTTGAGTGAAACATAACATATTTTTAGTGATATACGTATTTCAAAACTAGACATTTTTTTCTATCAAATCGGTGAATATGTATTAATCTACTTTGATCGTGTGGCAACGCATTGGCACATTGCTAGTGGTTATTATAATTTTTTGGACACCAGACAAACGGTGGAGTACATATACGAAGAGAAGAGGCGCACGCACGCAATCGGCCTCTCACTGTCTCGCACACATGAGTGTTACGTAAAGGCGACGTTAACAAATAAACCCTAAAACCCTAGGTGCATGATTGCTGCATTCGCGGGTACCGGGTACGTGGTGGAGCACCTTTGTATGAATAGTCAGCTCGCGTGATAATTTGATCTGTAGGATTTGATGGTCGGAACCACAGGTGAACGACTTGGAGCGCAGTGGCTCGCCAGTTGCCACAGATCGAATAGCCATGTTTAAAATATCGTTTTTTGGCTGGGTTAATTTAATCTGCATGCATAACTCTCCTCCCCACGCTCATCCAATCCGTTGTGACCAGCAATATTTCCACCCCTTCGCTCCCCCGTAATTTAGTCCAACAAATATGCCCACGTAGCTGTTACTTAACTGCAGGTGCGTTGGGTCACTGACATATGGGCCCAACAGGGGTCTGGCCCACATGTCAGTGATGCAACTGGACCTAGAGTTAAGTCAGTGCAGCTCAGTCCATATCTTACGTAGGTGTGCCATTGCTCGCTATAAATACTGCGCCTCCCACGGCATCGCTATCTCCTCCCCCTCATGTTCACGTTCATCGCTATCTCCTCCCCCTCCCTCTCATGTCGACCACCATGGCATTGCCCCTCCCAAGCCCTAGGAGCCCCTCGCTACACCGCGCAGACGGTCACGCGTCGTTGTTTCATCCCTCGCCGCCACTAGTCGAGGAGAACGCGTCGGTGTTCCGCTCCTCGCCGCTACGCGACGCGTCGCCGTTCCGTTCCTCGCCGCCACTAGCGAGGAGGATGCATCGGTGTTCCGCTCCTTGCCGCGACGCGACGCGTCGCCGTTCCATTCCTCGCTGCCACTAGTCGAGGAGTATGCGTCGGAGTTCCGCTCCTCGTGCGACGCGTCGAGGTGGACGCGTCGGCGTTCCCAATCTCGCCAGCACGCGCGCCGGAGGACGCGTCGGCTCCCCGCTACGAGGAGAACGCTGCGCCGCCTGCCGAGCCCCCCAGCCTTGAGGAGCTTTGGAAAGAAATGGATGTCGCCTTGTGGGAGGCTTTGCCTCCAGCAGAGCGCGCCAAAATAGAGGCAGAGAAGAAGGCCGAGGAAGAGAAGCGCACCACGGAACAAGCTGCCTGGGAGGCCTATGTCGCGTTCGAGAGAGTCGGGCGATTGGCTCTTTGGCATAAGGCTCGTGCGAGGGCCGTGAGGGTGGCGGAGGACGCCCGTGCCGACGCCCTAAGTGCAGTCGGGCTCAAGTGCCTCATCTACGCTTGGCAGTACGTGGACCGGGTCAAGCTTCCAGCGAAGAGTACCTGTTGGCGCCAGATCACCACACCGGTGAGATCGCGCTCGCCCGCCGGCAAGCCGCCAATCGAGTTGTGAGGCTGAGGAAGAGGCGTTGTGTCGGCGCGCTGGGAAACGGCCATGCACCAAGGCACTCGTGGCGCGCCACAAGCGCTCATGCGAGCACCGTGGCTTTTAGGAGGAGTATAATTTTTGTTTTGTAAGGCGATCTCATTAGTTTTGGGACGCAAATGATAAATCCCGAACGTTCAGGGATTTTTAGAGTCCTTAATTAAGTATGTAAAAGGGAAAGTTTGGAAACCTTGTGTATTCGTACGCATTTTGCAAGTACGTGCATATAGCACAAACTTTACTATATACTATCGCACTACACGTCTCTCTCGATATATGCTTGCATACTGTGCTACTCCCTCCATCCAGGTCAATAAGTCATCTTTGGTTGTGCACCGTGACCAAGAAGGAGGGAAGACTTATACACCTAGACGAAGGGAGTACTACTATTACTTATGTACTCCCTCCGTCCGGGTTTATTAGGCCTCTCAGCATCACAAGCATGTCCCCTATTATAAGGCCCCGCGTTGGAAAGGTGCATGGATGCAACCATTTCATTGGTTGTATTGAAAGCTATTGTTGTTGGTGCCATGGCTGAAAAGTTAATACACTTCATGTGTGCTTTTTCATTGGCTGCATGCATGTGAAAGAGTGCATTGGGAGTGGAATGGAAGAATTAATGTGAGCAAATTACTATGTGTCTTGGTCTAAGAGAAGTTGTCTTTAGGCCTAATAAACCCGGATGGAGGGAGTACGTGCAAATGCACGTTTTAACATTACGATCCGGTTTTTGTAAAAGTAGAAAAACAACACTAGTCAAGCTTGTGAAAGGATTCAATGCAAAACAAATGCAAAAATGCTCGTTTGATTGTTTACTTTTAGCTTCCTTCTCTGTGGTTATTTCTCTATCATACTTTGTACGGAGTATCTCACTGGTTGGAAAGGCATGCAAATTCCCAAACCGCTTCCTACACCCTGTATCGAATTTTTTGCCTAACAAGTTGTGCCGTGCAATGGGAATTCCAACTTGAGTACTACTACTAGTAGGAGTACCAGGGGCCAGTTCTTTTAGGCTTCTAGATTAGTAATCCCATAACTACTACCTCCGTCCTGGTTTATTGGTCCCCATTGTAATCTGTGTCAAATTTTGATCATAAATTTAACTAATGAAATGTTAGTGCATGTCACATGCACTACTCCATCCGTCTAGGTGAGTAAGTCATCTTAGGCTGTGCACCGTGACCAAGGAGGAGGAGAAAACGAGAAACATTAATGTTTATTTGATAATTAATAGTATTGCATGCAATGAACTAACCACTGCATGTCATGTTTGATATCTCAAGTCATTAAAAGCATGCACACTCTTTATCTCTTATTGGTTGATATGTCAAGAAACAAGAAACGAGGTAGAAGTTAATGCACCGCGCCTAAGTGTTTTGGGATTATTTGGTTTTCGTAAGATGACTTACACACCTAGACGGAGGGATTACAATGGTGAGGAATAAACCAGTTAAATCTTTGGTCAAAATTTAGCACAAATTACAATGGTGAGGAATAAACTAGGACGGAGTAGTAGTTTAGAAGCCCAAATAAATGAGTGAGGCGCCTTATTGTTACTCTCCACTGTGACTAGTCTTGTGGGAAAAGCTGGGGAAGCCGCCAAAAGAACTAGCCCTAGGAGTAGTAGCTAGGGATCGAGCGTGCGAGATGAACCGGAGAAAGTAAATGCGGAGAGATGAAATGCAAAAAAGACGGAGGGATGTGATGGTTGCTTGTCTGTTTATTTTACCAGGCCACTTATTACTGGGAGTGGTTGGGTTTTGTGATATGACGGCTTTACTGCCGCGCCATGAGCGGGGTGAGAGGTGAGACTCCCGTGCAGCGCCGCCCTCTACACTTGTACTACATCGGTCATGGTTTATTAGTCCCCCATTGAATTTGACTGAAGATTTAACTGACAAAATGTTAGTGCATGTCAACAAAAACTATATCGTTGGATTCGTATTTGAACATATTTTTGAATGATATAATTTTAGGTGACATGCATCAGCATTTATCGTACTATATATAATGTTAGTTCAATTTTTGGTCGTACTAATCTATAGTAGTAAGGTGCCCGTGCGTTGCACCAAAGAGTGAAATGCATTGATTGGGGAGTTGTTTATTTTGACAAAGGATGTGGGGGTCATCTCATGTGTAACGGGTATCGATAGGTTTCTTCGGATATTATTTCATCTCTAGAGCTCACAAACATCCGGGTGAAATAGATAAAAAGGTATCTTTTGCAAACAAAAGTGTTCAACTGTTCAACCTGCATCCAAAACTTGTGAATAAATAACACTTATTGTGCTTTGCAATAAATCGTCTTTAAGAATTAGTTTTTGAGTATCGATTGTTATGCATGTTGGCTACAGATGACATGGCACTTTCTTATAGTCAACAGTTGGCTATACTATTAAGTAATATTAACCATGCCCTTATACACCTAGACGGAGGGATTAAATCAGGATGACTTGCAAGCGGGCAGAGGAGATGTAAGAAATGGTTCATCGTAAGTCTTTCACCAGTACTGTAGTAAAAATTCATACATGGAAGATTCTAGACTAAACCATAAACGGATACACTTTTATTCATGCGCGATACTCCAATAGAGCAAGATCCTGCATGGAAGTCTCCACATGCTTAGACAGCGAATTACATTGAGCGAAGACTAATGATCAACATTTAACTTGATAATGCGTATGTCCAGGTGAACCTCCTTGGAGTCCCCGTGCACCGCGTCGGCGGGTAAAGGATGCCATGGGTTTTCTAAGTCCACATTGGCGGGATAGTCCCAGCTCCCCAGAGTCCAAGTCCGTTCGATGAGGCCGGTATCGCCGCCCACGCGACCCGAAGGGGTAGTAACACTGACCACACACCCGTACATCGATCTCGTGTCAGTGTCAGCGTCAGCGGTGTCGCCCCTGACGCACATTACAGAGATGGGGCGGCGGCCTGTGCGGGCCTCGCCGGTGCCCACGATCAAGAGGAAGACGCTGCCGTCCTCCTCCGAGACTAGCAGGCGGCGGTGATCCTCCAGCGACTCTGGCATGGTGAACGGGTAGCACGTCTCGTACTTGATGTTCTCCGCCAAGGGCCAGCAGTGACCGCTGCATGCATCCGTGAGGTGATGCACCATGTCCGCCGGCGAGCCACAAAACGGCATCAGGCACTCATAGCAGTGGACGAAGGGCTCCTTGGAGGCATCGACCAGGCCGTCCATGAAACGGGAGTAGTTGTAGGGGACGTTGCGCCAGTTGAATATATGAGCAAGTTACTATGAGATTTAATCCGAATAAGCACAAAATAAATCATGAATTCTACCACGATTTTGAATAGGAAGGACAGAAACACATGCGGTGCAACGGGAGCAGCGCCGTTGGCGTTGAGGTTGTCGCACATGTCTAAACACCACGTAGACACGGTCTTTGAGCACGGTTCGTAGTCGTTCCATGCTCGGGCATTGAAGTTTGTAACTATTTTAGATTAGAATATACTACTCCTCCGGTGCTAGTAGTAGAGCAGAGTCCTACTCTACTACTCTACTCAAGCAAGTTAGGGCATAGCACTGTAGGGAGTACCAGTACTGTGATCACTCAAGCAAGTTGTCTGGCATCGACATGACCCTACGTTGCTGGTATGTGTCTCGTAATTCAAGCGGCGTGATGTAGTCATCATCACCTATCCACTTCCCGCGGCACATATTCGCTTCTCCATCTTTGTCCGCACATAATCTCGTCCAATCTTCCATCCCCGCTAAGGTGCCTCCCCCCCTCGTCCGAAACCCAAGCACTAACAATGGCAGAACCGAGCAGCGTCCGCCGAAAGAGTGGATGGAATTCGCTCCCCATAGAGGTAATCAAGCTCATTGTTTCGCGTGTGGACAATCTTAGTACCATGCCGCTTACCGCGTGCTCGTCGGGGCTGTACCGTTTACTCAAAGCCCTCAGGACAGAGCTTTTTAAGCCAGCTCCTTGCTTGCTGATGCCGCCTGATCTTCAAAAACAGCGTGTCACGCAGCATAACGATCATAGGGTGGCGAGCATCAACCCCCTTGACTATGATCCGATCCCCGTCAGCCTCAACTACATTAATGGCATGTACTGGGTCGGCATGAACACGTCTTGGATGGTGCTCGTCGATGGTCGCGGCAGCTGGATGCTCGTGGAGGTCTTCACTCTTCTGGCCTGCTTACTGCATCTGTTGCACCCCCAGCCCTGGTTGCTGCTGCTGTTGTTTTCAATGTACAATCAGTAGTATATTTCATCTGTTGGTTGAATAAACGTGTTGTTAGAACGATAAACACAATGTTTTGGAAGTCGTTGCACGGTTCGATCCTTTAGTGCCCCGTACCGTACGTAGCGCATACTATTTTTCGTACGGAACACATTTTCCACTTGTTGATAACATGCAGCCCATTGATGAAGGCCCAATAGAGAAGCCCATAATTAACTAGAAGGGAGGCTCTCACATGAATCCGGCCCAGGTACATGCTCATGGTCCCATAAACATAAATAAGTAAATAAATAAAGCTAAATGCGCATGCACCAGTTCTTTGGGAAAATAGGTAGCCCAGTATTTCTTTTTGAAGAATACCCAAGCTAGGCCTATTTGTTTTCTCCGAATTACTGGGCTGCAAATCTTTCAAGACGAGGAGGGATGCATTCTGGCCTGGCTTAAGAGTATGGTCAACGTCTGTTAAAAGTAATATCAAAAGGGGTTGAAAATTCCAGAAAAATTATAGCAAATGGGGTATAAGTTTGTTTTTTGTTTTTTTCTTCACTGATATCTTATACGTATTTCATTGGATTTAACATGACATAATACTAATTTATTTTTAAATTTGTTTTAGTATCGCTATTAATTTTTGGATTAAGAATATTTCGTTACCCAGCAAAAATTTGCGATTTTTTTCAAAATTTCCCACATATTTAGTTAATTTTTTGACCCTGGTACCGACCAGAAAATGGCTAGCAATTCTAAAAATGGAAAACGGGCTGCAATAAATTCCATATGAATTAGAAAATGAGTAAAAATTATAAAAATAATAGCAAATGGGTTGTACACGCCACAGATTTCGAGGCTGGCTTGTTTACGCTAGGCTTTGTCAGTGAACACACGATTCTAGCAGCAGTGACTGTGGATGTCCATCCAACGGCTGACGTGCTTCTTCAATCTCTGATCTTCCTGCTCCAGCCGCCTAAACTAGCGCCGGCGGGACTGCCTGCTCCCTCCTCTTGTGGCCCGCTGTGATGCCGCGCAGGCTTCCCCGGCCCACCCTACTCCCTCTGTTGGCCTGGCTGCACGCAATCAATTGTCTCCTTATTACGCAAAAAAATGATTCCTCCCACTGACATCTGGGGCGCACCGGTTGGGAGGTTGACCTGTGGGCCTACTAAGTTGACGCATACGCAGGTGAGCTGCCCTCGATGCGGCTATATCTCCCACGTGTCGAAGCACGACTTAGAGGCATAACCGCATTGAAAGAAATATCACAAGTGAGGTAATCTTCACACAACCCATGTAATACATAAAGGGAAAGAGATACATAGTTGGCTTACAATCGCCACTTCACACAATTACATGAATAAAGCATTACATCATCCAGATACAATCAAGGTCCGACTACGGAACCAAAATAAAAGAAGACTACCCCAAATGCTACACAGATCCCCGATCGACCCCAACTGGGCTCCACTGCTGATCAACTAGAACGAAACAACACAAAGGACAAGATCTTCGTCGAGCTCCTCCTTGAGCTTGGTTGCGTCACCTGCACGGTATCATCGGCACCTACAAACTGGTTTTGGAAGTATCTGTGAGTCACGGGGACTCAGCAATCTCGCACCCTCGCGATCAAGACTATTTAAGCTTATGGGTAAGGTAAAGGTATGATGTGGAGCTGCAGCAAGCGACTAGCATATATGGTGGCTAACATACGCAAATGAGAGCGAGAAGAGAAGGCAAAAGCACGGTCGAACAACTATGATCAAGAAGTGATCCTAGAACAACCTACGTCAAACATAACTCCAACACTGTGTTCACTTCCCGGACTCCACCGAGAAGAGACCATCACGGTAACACACGCGGTTGATGTATTTTAATTAAGGTCAACTTCAGGTTTTCTACAACCGGACATTGACAAATTCTCATCTGCCCATAACCGTGGGCACGGTTTTCGAAAGTTCAAATCCCTGCAGGGGTGTCCCAACTTAGCCCATCACAAGCTCTCACGGTCAACGAAGGATATTCCTTCTAGCGGGAAGGCCCGATCAGACTCGGAATACCGGTTACAAGACATCTCGACAATGGTAAAACAAGTCCAGCAACACCGCCCGAATGTGCCGACAAATCCCGATAGGAGCTGCACATATCTCGTTCTTAGGGCACACTCAGATGAGACTAGCTACGAGTAAAACCAACCCTCAAGTTTCCCCGAGGTGGCCCCGCAGGCAGCTCAGTTTGGACCAACACTCGGAGGAGCACTGGCCCGGGGGGTTAAAATAAAGATGACCCTTGAGTCCACGAAACCCAAGGGAAAAAGAGGCTAGGTGGCGAATGGTAAAACCAACGTTGGGCATTGCTGGAGGAGTTTTATTCAAGGTGAACTATTAAGGGGTTCCCATTATAACCCAATCGCGTAAGGAACGCAAAATCCGGGAACATAACACCGATATGACGGAAACTAGGGCGACAAGAGTGGAACAAAACACCAGGCATAAGGCCGAGCCTTCCACCATTTACCAAGTATATAGATGCATTAATTAAATAAGAGATAGTGTAATATCCCAACAAAATAACCATGTTCCAACAAGGAACAAACTCCAATCTTCACCTGCAACTAACAACGCTATAAGAGGGGCTGAGCAAAGCGGTAACATAGCCAAACAACGGTTTGCTAGGACAAGGTGGGTTAGAGGCTTGGCTTAACAATATGAGAGGCATGATAAGAAAGTGGTAGGTATCGCAGCATAGGCATAGCAAAAGAGCGAGAAACTAGCAAGCAAAGATAGAAGTGATTTCGAGGGTATGGTCATCTTGCCTGAAATCCCGCAAGGAAGAAGAACGAGTCCATGAAGAAGACAAACGGGCGTAGTCGAATGGGTCCTCACAAACGCAACGTTATTGGAACCAACCCGAAGAAGCAACACCGGAAAGAAGAACACAACATAGTAAACAAACAACACATGGACATGGCATGATGCACAACCAAGTATGATGCATGTCTGGTTTAATGATACATGGCATGGCATGGCAAAGTGCAACAAACAACACTACAACTTAAGTGGAGCTCAATATACAACGGAGTTGCATATTGAAGAAAACACCACATGACTTATTTAGTTCTCTCTCATTTATGTACCCAACAAGATTAAATGTTGATTAACATGGCAAGAGGGTGAAGCATAATAAAACTACCTAACTAGTCAAGTTTAAATGAGGCCGGAAGCAACGAACAACAATTCCGGTAACTCCTCATGTGCATATTTTGGTTATGGTACTGTTCTGCCCTAAACACAATTTTAGAGTTGTTAAACATGCAAAGTGATGCCACCATGTTAAACTAGGCATTTTTCTACCCCATTTACATATAAAGTTTGTTAGGTTTGGAGCTACGGTTATTTAGTTATGAAATAAAGCATTTTAGCATGGCATTTAAGCAAATTTACTCAAACAGCATTTTAAACATTTTAAACATGGATGAAAGTGGCATATTATTAAACTAGACAAAATTCTAAGCAACTTTCATATAAGGTTTGTTTTAACCCGATGCACGGTTGTGAAGTTATTATATGCATGAAGTGCAAGGGTTTTCCTGCAAAACTGCGGTCTCGGGTTTAATTGCTAAAATCGCAGACAAGGGAAAAAATACATCGGGCCGAATCTGTAGGTTGGCCCAACACTGCACGGACCAAGGGCTGGGTGGAAGCTCACATTAGGCCAACAGGATGTTGGGCCTGGCAAGGCCGATGGGTGGCCCACCGGGCGCACGACAGGAGCAGCACGAGCGTTGTCCCTCCCGCTCGACAGAGACAGAGCAACAGCTCGCCGGTGGTTCAGGCAGACTAAGACAAGGGTGGCGCTACGCGGATTCCGGTGGGGTCCGCGGGGACGCGGGGACGGGATGGAGCCTGGGGAGTTGCCTGAGGCCAGATCCGGCTGGGAGAGGCACGGATCGGGTCGCCAAGCTGCAGGACATGCCACAAGACCACGACGGGGCGATGGCGAAGCAGCGGAGTCGCGTGCACGAGGGCTGGAGGCGAAGCAGCGGACTTGGCGCGGGGACGACTGGATCCGAGGCGGGGGGAGCGCGGGCTCGTCTGGTTCTCGATCGGATCCGGGCCGATGTGACTTCATGGTGTGGCGGCCGTGGCGTTCCTCCTCCGGGTTGCGAGCAGAGAGGGGAAAAGGAGGTTAGGAGCGAGAAGAAGTATGATCCAGAGGAAATGAACGGCGTCAGAGGGCTCTCTCACCAGCAGTGAGCTCTGGTTGGAGGGAGGCGGGCAAGAAGGAGCTCGGGCGGCTCAGCGACGCGGTTCCGAAGACGGCAGGGGAGCGAGGTCGCTCGGGAATCGGGGATGCGGTAGTTGCTACTACTGCTTGCCGGCGTCGGGTGTTGGTCGTCGCCGGGGCTTCGGGGTCGTGAGGTCGGAGGAGCTTGGCCTCGGGAGCACTCGAGCGCGACTGTGCTGGTTCCTTGACCAGAAAGGGAGGATTCTAAGGGAGCCATGGGAGGGCTCTGGTTGGTGGGGGTCGAATCTGGGAGGATCCCAAGTGGGGATTTGGTGGAGAGTGCGACGGCGGCGGGCAGGAGGATGGATGGGACAAGTGGCCTAAAAACTAGGGTTGCCTCCGTATATACGCGAGTGGATTAGGATAGGGGCTAACGGATCCCTCCGATCGTAATCGGACGATCGAGAAAATATATGCTAGGAAGTCCAATTAACAAAACGGACATGTTTTGTAGATGTTTGGGGATATTCTGGACCCAACGGTGACGACTTCCTGGGTCGGGTCCGGGACAATTTCGGACACGCGCGAGGGGTCGATGCACTGTGCAAAGAGGGGGTAGGCTGGGCCTAGGTTGTGTAGGAGAGGTCTTAGGCTGAGAAGAGAGAGACGGAAATGCAGCCCGGCAAGGTTTTCGGAGACCGAAAACGTTCGACGTGTGCCCGGCTATAATGCCGCTATAGTTTAACGGTTGGTCTATCAAACGAACTCCGAATGCGATGAAACTTGACAGGCGGTCTATCTACACTACAATAAGACCACACACCAACTTTCAACCCATTCCGAGAACATTTTACAGCCACTTATAAAATACTATTTCGGACATGCCGCGGGCGCGTGCAAGTGTGGTTGGACTCAGAACGGACAACGGAGAGAACTTGGAGAACCCGGACGAATGCAAGTTTTAAGACATGATGATGCAATGCACATGATGACATGATAAGATGCAACACGCAAGCAAATGACATGACAACGTCAGCGAAAAACTGGAAGACACCTGGCACATCAGTCTCGGGGCGTTACAGCAGGGCTTGTCAACTTAGTCAACAAACGATTCTAGCAGCAGTAACCGTTGGATTTGAATCAAACAGTCATGCTGCTTCTTCAATCGCTGCTCTTCTTGCACCAGCCGCCCAAACCAGCGTCGGGGAGACCGCCTGCTCCTGCCTCCAGTGGCCGGCTGTGCTGCCGTTGCGACCTCATCGCCCCCTACTACTCCCACCGCTAGCCAGGCCCTGCGGCGACGGCAGCCTCACACCGCAGCCGAACCAGTGAAGCCTCGTACTCCTCTCCGCATGGGCATCCACTGCTGCGTCTTCCCCGGCTCCGCGCCGTCCCCTTCCTAGGCCTCGTCGTCGTCCACCGCCTTGGTGCTCTCGGTGCAGCGTGGTCAACGTGGTCAACGACATTCCATCGGAAGAGTACTGTACGTGGAGAGGCTGGCAGCTGGGTCCACGGCCACTGTTAGGGAACATAGTAATTTCAAAAAAAATCCTACGCACACACAAGATCATGGTGATGCATAGCAACGAGAGGGGAGAGTGTTGTCTACGTACCCTCGTAGACCGGAAGCGGAAGCGTTAGCACAACGCGGTTGATGTAGTCGTACGTCTTCACGGCCCGACCGATCAAGCACCGAAACTACGGTACCTTCGAGTTCTAGCACACATTCAGCTCGATGACGATCCTTGGACTCCGATCTAGCAAAGTGTCGGGGAAGAGTTCCGTCAGCATGACGGCGTGGTGACGATCTTGATGTTCTACCGTCGTAGGGCTTCGCCTAAGCACCGCTACAATATTATCGAGGATTATGGTGGAGGGGGGCACCGCACACGGCTAAGAGAGCGATCACGAAGATCAACTTGTGTGTCTAGAGGTGCCCCATGCCCCTGTATATAAAGGAGCAAGGGGGGAGGCTAGCCAGCCCTTGAGGCGCGCCAAGGAGGGGGGAGTCCTCCTCCTAGTAGGAGTAGGACTCCCCTTTCCTAGTCCAACTAGGAAGAGGGAAGGGGGAAGGAAAGAGAGGGAGAGGGAGAGGGAAAGAGGGGCCGCGCCCCCTTCCCCTAGTCCAATTCAGACTCCCCATGGGAGGGGGCGCGCCACCTCCTGGGCTGCTGCCCTCTCTCTCCCTTCAGGCCCACTAAGTCCCAATACTTCCCCGGGGGGTTCCGGTAACCCTTCCGGCACTCCGGTTTTCTCTGAAATCACCCGAAACACTTCCGGTGTCCGAATATAGCCGTCCAATATATCGATCTTTATGTCTCGACCATTTCGAGACTCCTCGTCATGTCCGTGATCATATCCGGGACTCCGAACAACCTTCGGTACATCAAAATATATAAACTCATAATGAAACTGACATCGTAACGTTAAGCGTGCGGACCCTACGTGTTCGAGAACAATGTAGACATGACCGAGACACGTCTCCGGTCAATAACCAATAGTGGAACCTGGATGCTCATATTGGCTCCCACATATTCTACGTAGATCTTTTATCGGTCAGACCGCATAACAACATACGTTGTTCCCTTTGTCATCGGTATGTTACTTGCCCGAGATTTGATCGTCGGTATCTCAATACCTAGTTCAATCTCGTTACCGGCAAGTCTCTTTACTCGCTCCGTAATACATCATCCCGCAACTAACTTATTAGTTGCAATGCTTGCAAGGCTTAAGTGATGTGCATTACCGAGAGGGCCCAGAGATACCTCTCCGACAATCGGAGTGACAAATCCTAATCTTGAAATACACCAACCCAACAAGTACCTTTGGAGACACCTGTAGAGCACCTTTATAATCACCCAGTTACGTTGTGACGTTTGCTGGCACACAAAGTGTTCCTCCGGTAAACGGGAGTTGCATAATCTCATAGTCATAGGAACATGTATAAGTCATGAAGAAAGCAATAGCAACAAACTAAACGATCAAGTGCTATGCTAACGGAATGGGTCAAGTCAATCACATCATTCTCCTAATGATGTGATCCCGTTAATCAAATGACAACTCATGTCTATGGTTAGGAAACACAACCATCTTTGATCAACGAGCTAGTCAAGTAGAGGCATACTAGTGACACTCTGTTTGTCTATGTATTCACACATGTATTATGTTTCCGGTTAATACAATTCTAGCATGAATAATAAACATTTATCATGATATAAGGAAATAAATATTAACTTTATTATTGCCTCTAGGGCATATTTCCTGTAGCCACAGCCCAGTTTTTTTTTGTGATTTGCGAAGTAAGTCGCTTTGTCAGGCCTGTTGGGCTGCAAATCTTTCAAAACGAGCAGAGCTTTCATTCGGCTGGCCGAGAAAATGGCCCATCGGTAATGAGAAATGGGTTGTACATTTTTAAAACACATCAAACCGGCAATTAGTTTCAAATATCTTTTTTCATTTCGAGATTTTAAATTACATTAATTTTTATGCATGGAGAATTTATTGGATTTTATATTGATATACATTTATTTTTAAAATCATTTTGAATGTGAGTCAAAATTTCGGGATTAAAAATAGTTCGGACCGCATCGAAATATGCAAATTTTTGTATAATTTTTTAACCGTGGCCATAATATGGGTTGTAATGCTAACAAAAAGAATATGGGCTACAAAAAACCTTAATAATTAGCAAATGGACTGTGAATTATTATAAATAATGGCAGATGGGTTGTATGATGTTTTCCACGGATTTGAGGCTTTCCTAAAAAAAGGTTGACGCACAAGCAGTGACTGTTGGATGGCCATCTAACGACCGTCGTGCTTCTTCAATCTCTGCTCTTCCTGCTCCAGCCACTCAAACAAGCGCCGGCGGGACTGCCTGCTCCCTCCTCCCCGCGGCTGGCTCTGCTGCCGCACAGGCCTCACCGCCCCATCGTACTCCCATCGCTGGCCTAGCCATCCCTCTACTCACTCACACCTGCTGTTATTCTCCGACGACGGCAGACGAACCAGTAAACCCTCGTACAGTCGTACTCCCCTCCGCGTAGGAAACAACTATCGAGTCTTCCCTGCCTCTGTGCCGTTCCCTTCCTAGGCCTCGTCGTTGTCCACCGCCCTGGTGCTCTCGGCGTGGCCTGGTCAACATGGTCAACGACCGATATGCATCTGAAGTGGACTGTACGTGGAGAGGCCGACAGCTGGGTCCACGGCTGCACGCAAGGAAATGCCTCCTTATTACGCGCAAAATAATGATTCATCCACCTGACATCAGGGACCCACTGAAAGGGCCTCTGTATTTCGCGAAAAAATGTTACCGCCGCTGATAGCTCGGACCCACCAGCTATATCTTCGCACGCAAGGAAGTGCCTCCTTATTACGCACAAAAAAAATGAATACTCCCCCTGTTAACTGGGACCCAATATAGTGGCAGGCTGACTTGTGGGCCTACTAAGTTGACGGGGACGGAGGGCTTTGTCAACTTAGTCAATATGCACGATTCTAGCTCCAGTGACCGTACGATGTCCATCCAACGGCCGTAGTGCTTCTTCAACCTCTGGTCTTCTTGCTCCAGCCGCCCAAACTAGCATCGGTCGTGCCTCGTGCTCTTACCTCCCGTGGACAGCTGCGATGCGGCGGAGGCCTCACTGCCCCTACTACTCCCACCGCTGGCCAGGCCATCCCTCTACTCACCCACACCCCCTATTATTCTGCGGCGACGGCAGCCTCACACCGCAGCGAACCCGTGAACCCTCGTACTCCTCTATGCGTCGGCATCCACTGCCGCGTCTTCCCCGGCTCCGCATCGTCCCCTTCCTAGGCCTCGCCGTCGTCCACCGCCCTGGTGCTCTCGGCGCAGCGTGGTCAACATGGTCAAGGAACGGCTTCCATCGGACGTGGACTGTACGTGGAGAGGCTGGCAGCTGGGTCCACGGCCGTAGCAAGGAAGTGCCTCCTTATTACGTGCAAAATAATTATTCCTCCACCTGACAGCGGGGACCCACCGGACGGCCCACCGTATTTTGCGAAAAAACGTTTCCCCCCTCCCTGACTGCTGGGACCCACCAGCTACATCTTCGCACGCAAGGAAGTGCCTGACAGTCGAGACCCACCTGGCCGAAGCGTACATAGCATTGTCATTCTGGTCGCGAATGTGTACGTACATATATACTGGTGGATGTAGAGGCGCGCACGTGTCGTAGTAGAGGCGCGCGCACGTAGCATGTACACGTACGTACCGCGACCAGGGTGCAAGAAAGAAAATACGGCCACGTATGTGTACATACGGGCGGGGTCTCGAACACCTACTCGTGCATGCGTACGGCCAGGCTCGTGTACATGATTGGGTTGGAACGGAGAAACAACGTCGTCGTCGTGTTCATGGGGAGGCAATGGAATGCGTCGTGTTCATGGGGAGGCAACGGAATGCGTCGTGTTCATCGGGAGGCAACGAAACGCGTGGGAGCCAACCGGCTGGGTCGGAACGGAATGCGTGGTCGTGTTCATCGGGAGGGCTTGGACGGAACAGGCGATGGAAACTAGGCCTAGCGTACCGTAAAACGGAGGAAACGTACCTCCTACTTTTGGAACGGGGTCCTGTTGATAGGGAGGGGTGTGGCGTACCGCAAAACGGAGGAAACGGACCTCCTACGATCGAAACGGGGTCCTGTTGATCGGGAGGGGTGTGGCATACCGCAAAATGGACGAAACGGACCTCCTATGGTTGAAATGGGGGTCCTGTTGATCGGGAGGGGTGTGGCGTACCGCAAAACGGGACTCCACGGGATACTGTTCATCTCCACCGTCGACCTCCTCGGCTACCGTCGACCTCCTCCAGCCTCCACGGGCTCCTGTTCATCCAGCCTCCACCGCGCGCTACTCCACCGGCTACTGTTCAACCACCCCCCCACGGGCACCCTCCATCATCTATTGTTCATCCAGCCCTTCACACCACGGGGTCCTGTTCAACCACCCCTCCACGGGCACCCCTCCACCGTCTACTGTTCATCCAGCCATCCACATCACGGGGTCATGTTCATCCAGAAGCAACGCCAACGCTCACTTTTCATCCAACCCCCCCCTGCATTGTTCATCCAATCGATCGGCTTCAGTTAGCAGCAGTAGTGAAGGAAATCGCTCGATCGGGTTCACTTAACAGCCATCGATCGATCGCTCGGGTTCAGTAACGCGTAGCCTGCAGTGCAATCGCTTGGGTTCAGTTAGAGCCCAACGCCTCGCTCGGGTTCAGTTAGAGCGAATGCCTCGCACACACGCGCGTACGTGTACGAGAGAAACGTGCATCGCTCGGCCCCCGACCTCCCACCGTAACCGGGAACTCCCTGAAATTTTCCTCCCCCTCGCTTCTACCATGGTTTTTTTCCATCATGGTCGGCCCAAAGAATGTCATGCAGCTGCGTCTCCGGCCCGCCCAGGACGAAAAGCCCATTTTCTGTCATGATTTTTTGTCATAGAAGTAGGAGCCCACCACATCTATGATGATACCGGGTTTTGTCACAATTATCGTCATAGAAGTGTCATATGTATGACAGAAAAAAAATTCGTTCGGCTCAAAATGTCACGGATGTGTCTTTTTGTAGTGCATGACCTCTCCAAACCCACTTTCATAATGATCACAATAAGATTCAACACCCTCCAAAATAGTGGGATCATTACTTCCTAAAGTTGACACTCTTCCAAACCCACTTTCATCAATATAATCATCATAAATAGGAGGCATGCTATCATCAAAAAAAATTTGCTCATCAAAACATGGGAGACAAAAAATATCATCTTCATCAAACATAGCTTCCCCAAGCTTGTGGCTTTGCATATCATTGGTATCATGGATATTCAAGGAATTCATACTAAAAACATTGCAATCATGATCATCATTCAAATAGTGCCAAACATTCTAATGCATTCTTCTTCTAACACTCTGGCACAATTTTTGGAATCCTTATTTTCATGAAAGATATTTAAAAGATGAAGCATATGAGGCACCCTCAATTCCATATTTTTTGTAGTTTTCTTTTATATACTAAACTAGTGATAAAACAAGAAACAAAAAGATTCGATTGCAAGATCTAAAGATATAACTTCAAGCGCTAACCTCCCCGGCAACGGCGCCAGAAAAGAGCTTGATGTCTACTACACAACCTTCCACTTGTAGATGTTGTTGGGCCTCCAACTGCAGAGGTTTGTAGGACAGTAGCAAATTTCCCTCAAGTGGATGACCTAAGGTTTATCAATCCGTGGGAGGCATAGGATGAAGATGGTCTCTCTCAAACAACCCTGCAACCAATAACAAAGAGTCTCTTGTGTCCCCAACAAACCCAATACAGTGGTAAATTGTATAGGTGCACTAGTTCAGCGAAGAGATGGTGATACAAGTGGAATATGGATGGTAGATATAGGCTTTTGTAATCTGAAAATATAAAAACAGCAAGGTAACTAATGATAAAAGTGAGCGAAAATGGTATTGCAATGCTAGGAAACAAAGCCTAGGGTTCATACTTTTACTAGTGTAAGTTCTCTCAACAATAATAACATAATTGGATCATATAACTATCCCTCAACATGCAACAAAGAGTCACTCCAAAGTCACTAATAGCGGAGAACAAACGAAGAGATTATTGTAGGGTACGAAACCACCTCAAAGTTATCCTTTCTGATTGATCTATTCAAGAGTCTGTAGTAAAATAACACGAAGCTATTCTTTCTGTTCAATCTATCCTAGAGTTCGTACTAGAATAACACCTTAAGACACAAATCAACCAAAACCCTAATGTCACCTAGATACTCCAATGTCACCTCAAGTATCCGTGGGTATGATTATACGATATGCATCACACAATCTCAGATTCATCTATTCAAACCAACACAAAGTACTTCAAAGAGTGCCCCAAAGTTTCTACCGGAGAGTCAAGACGAAAATGTGTGCCAACCCCTATGAATAAGTTCACGAGGTCACGAAACTCGCAAGTTGATCACCAAAACATACATCAAGTGGATCACGTGATATCCCATTGTCACCACAGATAAGCACATGCAAGACATACATCAAGTGTTCTCAAATCCTTAAAGACTCAATCCAATAAGATAACTTCAAAGGGAAAACTCAATTCATCACAAGAGAGTAGAGGGGGGAGAAACATCATAAGATCCAACTATAATAGCAAAGCTCATGATACATCAAGATCGTGCCGACTCAAGAACACGAGATAGAGAGAGAGATCAAACACATAGCTACTGGTACATACCCTCATCCCCGAGGGTGAACTACTCCCTCCTCGTCATGGAGAGTGCCGGGATGATGAAGATGGCCACCGGAGAGGGATTCCCCCCTCCGGCAGGGTGCCGGAACGGGTCTAGATTGGTTTTCGGTGGCTACGGAGGCTTCTGGCGGCGAAACTCACGATCTATTCTGCTCTCTGATGTTTTTAGGGTATATAGATATATATAGGCGAAAGAAGTCGGTCAGGGGAGCGACGAGGGGCCCACGAGGGTGGGGGCGCGCCTCCCTGCCTCGTGGCCACCTCTAAGCCTCCCTGACGTCTACTCCAAGTCTCCTAGATTGCTTCCGTTCCAAAAATAACTCCCCCAAAGGTTTCATTCCGTTTGGACTCCATTTGATATTCTTTTCTTCGAAACACTAAAATAGGCAAGAAAACAACAATTTGGGTTGGGCCTCCAGTTAATAGGTTAGTCCCAAAAGTAATATAAAAGTGTATAATAAAGCCCATAAACATCCAAAACAGATAATATAATAGCATGGAACAATCAAAAATTATAGATACGTTGGAGACGTATCACCAGCACCGATTCGCCATCCCTCTCCAGCGCACACACCTCCTGAACCACATCTTGCAGTCCCAATATCCTCCAGATTTCTTGAACTCTAGGGCACAAGAATATGGCATGTCTAATACTCTCACAATCCGAAGTGCAAAGAGGACGTTGAGAGCTTGTGATCATATGCTTGTTAGCAAGGACTCCATTACAAGGGATGGCGCCAAGCAAAGTTTTCCATACATGAATTTTGATTTTTGCCGGCACAGCAATTTCCAAATGGTACGCCAAACTGGACTAGTACTTGAGGCTTGTATAGAGTTAGTCATCCTCAACTTTCGTCCGTGTTGATGCTCCCACTCTTCATGGTATGCCGATCTAACCGAAAATATTCCACTTCTATTATGGTGCCATGACACAAATCATCCATCATCCCCAAAGCCAGTGGGATGTTTAATATGTGTTGCACATCAATAGGCCAAAACAACTCCGGTATCAACTGTTCATCCCACACTCTATTTTCTGTATCAATGAGTTCTTAAACTTTTGTGATCACAATGTTACCTCTTAGCGTCATTACCTTTCGAGTAGGACTACTTGGTATCCAAGGGTCTTCCCAGATGTTAATTTGTGACCCATCTCCAACTCTCCAAATATGCCCTCATTTAAAAGACTGAATTCCACTCCATAGACTCTCCCATGTATAAGAACTACCCTTCTTAAGGCTGCAGTTAAGAAGGTCTCCATCAGGAAAATATTTGGCTCTCAAAACTCTAGCACATAAAGAATTTGGTCCACATAACAACCTCCAACACTGCTTTGCGAAAAGAGCCAAATTAAAACAATGCAAGTCCCTAAAATCCATTCCACCCTTCTCCTTTGGGACACACATTTTCCACCAAGCAAACCAGTGAATGTGTTTTTGCAGATCATCATCTCCCCACAAATATTTAGACATAGTTGTGGTGATACTATTGCAAACATGTTTCGGTAGTTTAAAAACTGACATAGCGTAAGAAGGAATAGCTTGTATGACAGCCTTAAGTAGCACTTCCCTACCTCCATAGGATAACAATTGCTCCTTCCTACCTCTTATTCTACTCAAAACTCTGTCAATGAGGTGTTGAAAACAATCTGTTCTGTCCACACCTACAATTGGAGGCAATCCCAAATATTTATCTGTGATGGCTTCCACCATGATATTTAGTGCAGTGCAAACCTCCACTCTAGTATCAATAGGGGTGCAAGGACTAAAGGAAATACTGGACTTGGCCTCGCTCACCATTTGTCCAGAAGCTGCACAATAATCATCAAGTGCCCGCCGGAGGCTGATAGCATTAGTGGCGTCTGCTCGCATAAGGATAAGAGAGTCATCCACAAATAAAAGATGAGATACCAAAGGAGCATCACGAAACACCTTCACTCCCATAATATTACCAGCCTCCTCCTCATATGTGATCAAGCTTGTCAGGCCCTCAGCACAGAGCAAAAACAAGTATGGTGATAAAGGGTCTCCCTGTCAGAGTCCCCTGGAAGGGACAAAAAAATCAGTTAACACATTGTTTACTCGTACCTGATATTTCATTGTACGTACACATTCCATGATCATTGCCACCCAGTTTGGTGTGAACCCTAGACGCAACAGTATGGTCTCCAAAAAAGTCCACTCGACCATGTCATATGCCTTGTGCATGTCAAGCTTAACCGCACATGTCCCATATTTGCCTGTAGTCTTCTTTTTGATTGCATGATATGACTCAAAAGCTACCAAAAAATTATCCATGATAAGACGTCCCAGAACGAACGCACTTTGATTGGGAGATATAATCTCACACAAAATATGTTTTAGACGATTAGCTAGTAATTTTGAGATCACCTTATACACCATGTTGCATAAACTGATTGGCCAAAACTGAGTTATGACTGATGGATCATCAACCTTCGGTATGATCACGACAGTGGTATCATTCCACCCTTCTGGAATCTTCCTAGGATTAACAGCCATCAGTACTTCATCAACCAAATCCTCACCAATGATATGCCAAAATCGTTTGTAAAAAATAGCATGTAACCCATCCGGACCAGGAGCTTTTAAATCACCGATATTAAATAAAGCTTTTTTAACTTCCTCTCTTGTATAGGGCTTATTCAGCTCGTCATTCATTGCGTTAGTCACTCTCGGCTTCACCTTCTCAACAACATTCATGTCTGGAGCAAGCACACACCCCGTGAATAAGTTAGAGAAGTACGTTGCAACATGTGTTCTAATTGCCTCCTGGTCCTCGATCAATGAGCCATTATCTTCCTGTAAGCGCTTAATGAAATTTTTCTTGCGCCGTCCATTTGCTGCTTTGTGAAAAAATTCAGAGTTTCGATCCCCGCGAGTGAGCCAGACCGCTCGGCCCCGTTGCATCCAGTAAAGCTCGTCCTGCTCTAGTAGCTTCTCAATTTCCAAGTGTAGTTCATGTTGTCTAACCATCGCATCATCTGTTAAGGGACCCAAGAGAACCTCGTTTAACTTCTTATGTAACTCCCTGAGTCTAGTACGTGGTCCCTTAAGAACCTCTCTATCCCAACAGTGTAATGCATGATGCACATCAGCCATGAGCTCAGCTAATGCTGCTGTACCAAAAGATTTTCGAGTATCCCATGCCGTTTGAACAATCATCTCTATACTCTCTTCTGCTAACCATCGTGCTTCAAACTTCCGAGGTCCAGATGGCCCCCTCGTTGCAAGTCTAACAAATGATCTGTAGTAATAAGAATTGGCTTATGGTGTGATTTATCAAACTCCTCATTACTTACACTAAAACCAGGGGAAAGATTAGCCCACTGCAAATTTCCAGTTGCCCGATCCATCCGTTCTCTTATCTGCCCACGGCGCCAAGAAAATTTGTCGCCCGTGTACCCAAGATCATCCAAGCCGCAATCACTTAAGGCGTCGTTAAAAACTTGCATACAGCGCCGAGGACGTGCGGCGCCATCGTCTTTCTCATCAGCATGTAAAATCTCATTGAAATCACCAGCCACGAGCCATGGCAGGTTATTCATCGCATGCAACTGCCTTAGATAATCCCAAGACAAGTGCTTCCTGTCAGCGCTCGGTTCTCCATAGAACCCTGTAAAGCGCCACCCTCCAGTAATATTTTCATTAATTCAGATGTCAATATAGTTTGGTTGCACATCAGTTGATGTGACACCAAGACAACTAGACCAGAACATGACCAAACCTCCACTTCTCCCATCTCTTTCTGAAACTTCCATGACATCAAAACCAAGCCTACTTCTCAACTTTTCTTCCTTAGCTTTATTCAGATGAGCTTCAGACAGAAAAAGCACATCCGGTCTGACTCGCCCTTGGATCCCCAAGAGCGCACGAATTGCCGCGGGCTTCCTCATCCCGCGGCAGTTCCAACATAAAATTTCCATTGCGTCCGGTCGAGCTCCTTCTCGGAGCTCGTCGATATCTGGTGGCTGGCATCCATCATAGTCGTGTTGTCCTTCTTTGACCTCTTCAAATCATGTGCAGAAGTATCATCATCTTCCACCTCAGTACCTACCAGTGCATGATTCTGAATTTCCATCGTTGTTGCACCTCCCTCTGTACCTGTAGCAGCTTGCATCGTGCCCAATTGGTTTGACATTGGATCTGAAACAACTATATCATTGTTCAATCTTTTCCTGCTAGAAGGCAACTCGACCAATCCATCCTTCATGTTTTTTCAGGTTTCTATTCATATCAACTTCTTTCAGTCCTTTGTCGCTCCCATGATCGCGTTGAACTTGCATACCAGGCCTTGGCGCCAGCATCCACTCACCCTACTCCATACTCTCAGGTTCATGCTTTCCGTTGCCGTGCTCTAAGTGTGGGTGACCCATGCATCCACATACATAACAAAACACTCGTATTTTCTCATAAAGAACCGAGTAGTAAACCTTCTTCTGATTTTTGGTGATGGAAACAAAACGCAAAAGAGGCTGATCAACATCCAACTGAACTCGTACCCGAACAATTCTGCCATTGCCCCATCTAGGGTTTAACATCACGCTAGTAACCTTCCCTACCTTCTTTGCCAGGGATCTAATGATCGCATCCTTCCTGTACAGTGGAGGGAGATCAACTATTTGGATCCAGACTGAGAGCCTATTAAGGACGACTTCACCAAAATTGGTAAAACCATCATAGCTTTCAATTAGAACACCATGATCACGGAAGAGCCAAGGGCCCTCCTCTGTAACTCGTTTCCAGTCCCCCAGACAATTCACCGTGATAGTGAATAGATTCTCGCCAACCGCAGTAAACATCGCACCTTGTGCCAAGCTCCATGCTATACGCATCTGATCATAGAAAGCACCACGGCTGAAGGGTCTATCAGTGTGCACCCTCGCAATTACCATGAATTCCGCCCTGTCCGCCTCGTCCAGGAATTCCTCCTCGAAGTTTAGGTCGTCTTCCTCCCGCTCCTGGAGATTCAGTTTGCCTAACAATTCATCCACACCCGCAGGTCTCCCCGCCACCTTCGCGTTGTTCGCCGAGGACTGAGACCCCGCCATCGCTAGCCCCTCAGGAACAAGCCTCGTCGCAATGAACAAATCTTCAAAGATGGGCTCTGGAGCATGAAACAATCTGAACCCTAAAACGTCACCGCTATGGGATATAGCGAACCCTAGACGTCGCCGCCAGGGGAATTTATCACAGGCTGACCCTAGTTATCTCGCTAGGTAAGTTTCTTTCCGAGGCGTCCTCGACTCGGTTACGGCGAAACTAAACCATCTCTGTCTTTTTTTAGTGAGGGATACGGAACAGGTGATAACTTAAGTACTACTACTACAAATGCCCGTGCGTTGCAACGGGCTAAATTATCATGAAACCTCCTCCGTGAGACAGTACACGACATTTCTTATATCCAATTCCGACAAACATTGATAATAAGTTATAATATTATCGCTTTTCGGAGTATGACACATGGAGGTAAAGAAGCCACTCTAACATCTTTCATCTGATGAAAGAGTAGTGGTGCATGGAATGAAAAACACAAATATTTCTTTATTTTAAAATAATTAAAGAATTTTGAAACTTTAATCTTTTTATTATAATTGAAGCGAAACGCTTGCCTTCTACCTACCGATTTACAAGTGAGCGTCTGCCGCCTCCTTGATCATCAAATTGGTTCTCCATACAATGATCCCAAGCCAACCTCCACTGTACTTTATATTCTTGCAACTTAACTGATGTTTCAGAATGCAAGACTGGAAAGGGGATAGGGGAGCTAGATCCTGTAGTAGCTGGGATAGGGGAGGGCGACTACAGCTGGATCCCACAGCATCGTCGTCGCAGGCCTATCGGGACGACCGGATGCTAACCCCCTGTGGTGGTGGCGATGATGAGGTCTCCGCCGGCGGTGGCCTCCTCGACTAAAATAGGCATGGACACAGAAACAACTGCTGCCATGGCCAACATCCACCACCAAATTTCGCCGCCGGTCGTCAACCTCCACCTCGCCGCCGCGTGCATCGCCTCTGCTTGACGTTCGTGAGCGGCGACCCCGCGCGGACCTCCGCTTGAACCACCTCAGCCTCGTGTGTGCAGCAGAATTCGCATGTGCCCGCCAGGACGTGCGGTCACACACCAACGAGTTTCTGCAACATCGGCGGAGTTGCAAATTCGAACTAAAAAAAATATATGTGGAGCCAATCCAGCAAGTTTGCATAGTTTCGAAGGTTTTACCGGTCCATGAAGATCAACTAACACGTCTGTCAGATGGAGACTTTTACCTGTCCGTGAATATCCAAACTGCACCTTTTTATTAAATATAAAAAAGGAAAAACAATTACCCTGTGGACGCTAGCTAGCTAACACGTGGGGTGGTCGACTGATAACACGCGTTCTCTCGAGACGTTTCTCGCTTGGTCAGTTATCTGTTCCGTGAGTTACCTACACTTCATCAAGTCATTCCCCACCCCGATACCACCACACGACCACCTCGATCGTCGGGGCCGTCGCTATGCTGGCGCCGCCCGCAGGATCCCCGCTCCCAAGAGAAGCTCCACCACCGCGGAGACACCCCGCCCCCCACCCCAAAGCTCCACCACCGTCGCGCCGCCGTTATCCCATCGTCTGGAACTCTGGATCCCACCCACCGTCGCCGGCAACCACCACCACACAGCAGGCCGGTCGCCCCATGTTGTCCCCCGGTTTGTCGTGCGGTCCACAGTCTTCACTTGGATCCTCGACACCCGCCGTAGCAGGCGACCACCAACACAGCAGGCCGGCCGCCCCGCGCCGTCCCCTCATTTTCTTCTCAACCAACCTAGAGTTCCTGTGCGCGTCTCTCTTTTTCTTACGCCGCTCGCCCATGGGCGCCGTTGGCTCTGCTATTGATTAGTTTCTTCATTCTGTTACCCTCTGCGCTTGTTGATTTCTGATGCGGGGCTTGTTGATTTCTGATGAGGCAAAGTCGCCTGTGTATATAAATTGATTAGATTGGATGCAAAGTGGCGAGGTGGGACTAAATCACGGCAGAGGTCAGAGGATAATAAATTGATTAGATTGGATGCAAAGTGGCGAGGTGAGACTAAATCATGACAGAGGAGATTGAGAAGGTTGCAACCAACGCCCAGCCACCGCCGCCTAGCGCCGCCGCGCCGGCCTCTGTCCGCCGGGCGCCGAGCCGCTTCCGCCGGGGCCGCTGCTGGCCGGGGCCTCGCCCTGCTCTGCCATCCCTTGCGTTGGGCGCTGAGGCCGCCGACGCCTCATGTGTCGTGCATGCCGGCCAGTGGGAAGCCCAGTCGTGGCCACTGCAAAACATGGCTGGTGGCCCATTAGAGAAATCTTAGCGAGGTCCAGCTAACCAGGTCAAACGGACGGACAAACATGCTATTAGTACCACCTCGTTTATATTATGATTTTGTCAATACAAATTGGTTGTATAGGACATCCCCAAATTATTAGTACCACCTCGTTTATAAAGAAATTTTATCTATACAAATCGCAAAAGCGTATTATGACATGAGAAAAAAGCGTATTGTGACGGTGAACCCGGAGATCCAATCCATGCAGACTGAGAGGCGTGGCTAGATAGTTGCTCAGGCGATGAGCAGCTGCAAACTGGCCCTGTTTTGCGGCTCATGCGACCATGCATAAGAATAACGCGCTGGCGGTGTGTTGCTCAGAACTTTAGTTCGGGCGTCGTCGTTTATCCCAGCTTTGGACGTCGGTGATGCATGCATGTTCAGATGGTTAAGCGCTTTGTTGCTTGCTAAATAATGTGGCTTAGGCGGTGTAGTGGTAGGCGTGCAACAAAGTATTCCAATTGATGCTGTGCTCGTTTGTTCCTTTTTCTTGCGCGCAAGCTGACGCTACAAAGTTAGTCCCATACCGCTTACGGAGTAAGAGTCAGACCTACTTAAAAAGGAGGACAAGGTCAACAGTTTCAAGGATGACAGCTGCATGTGGCCTTTCGTGCAGGCTGGTTGATTTAGAATTCACTATCACTTGGTTAATGGTAAATCACTAAAGTGATGCTAGACGCTAGAGTGGCGTTTTAGAGGAATTAGTATCATCTCGTTTATTACGATTTTGTCTATATAAATCATAAAAGCGTATTATGATATGAGAAGAAAGCGTATTGTGACGGTGAACCCGAAGATCCAATCCGTACTTTATTATTAGGGAGAGACTAGGAGGAGTACTAGTTCTCATCATTGTCTCGAAGAAAACGTGATGGTTTATTACGGCTGGATAATAGCCGACTCCTTTTCTTTGACGTTCAAAAAAGACTCCTTTTCTTTTTTTCTTTTTATTTTAGAAACCAAGCCGACTCCCTGGCTCCGTGTGAATAGCTAGGGTGTTGTGTTCTGGGCTTAAGCGGGCTTCTGCCCTTTTCCCAGTAGGCCGCCAGCCACAGCCCACAAAACACACCCGCGGACTCTGCGGGAACAGGGGAACCATGTTGCGGGCGGCGGCGGCAAGGTGCGCCGGCGGCGCCATCCGGCGGCTGTCGGTGGCTTCGTACCCAGCAGCGGCAGGCGTGCGGAGGAAGCCTCCCCTGGACGAGGGGGACTGGTCCTACTACAAGGAGTGGTGGGGCGAGGACGACGGCCCCGGCGACGGAGCTCACACCGTCTTCCGCCGCCACTCCGAGCATGGCAATGGCGTCGTCTCCGTCGTTGCCTACCCAGCCTCCATACCGGTAGCTTCCCCTTACCTTCTCCCTACTTCCCTCTTGGTCTACTTCTTGCTTGAAGAAATGGAGATGAACAGCTCGTCGTCTCCTGCCAATTTTACAAAGCTAACGAGGGGAGATTGTTTGCCGATTGGAGCCACTAGAAGTTGTATCATCCAAATTTTTTTGAACCGGGCATAACCCCTTTCCATTACTTTGACATAACGGAAATACAAAGTTTTCACCATTGCAGTTACTAAGGAGGCGAGAAAGGGGAAAGCGAGTTCAACGCATCCTTGGGAAACCCACTGCAAGCACTCGTCCTCGAGCAGCTTACCGTGGGGCGAAAACCCAAGGACACCCGAACACAGAACTAGCCCTAAACGATATCATCCAGCGAGGTTTTGATACAGCAAAAGAGCTCACGCAGTAGCAGAATGAGAGTGCTCACACAGGAGCAGCATGACCACAGATCAAGACCAAGGCACACGACCAAGACGAGATTAACATGACCCAGCTCAGGCACAAGACCAAGGCACACAGTAGTTGTATCATCCAAATACTAGAGACTTAGACATCATGTGGCCACTAGAACATTTTTTTTCGTTTAGATCCATGCTGGTTCCTGGCAAAAGGGGTTAATTTTGATGCAATTTCACCTCTTGTGGTTTAGAACATGGCCACGTGGGGCAAAATGCTACTGCTCTGCATTATGTCTAATTTAAATGTTTGTATGCTTCTTACCATGATAAGCACCTTCATTCTGTGCCACCATGATCATTCGCGAGTCTTGTGATTTATCGCACTGTAAACAATAATGGATTTTTGAAGATTTTAGCTCAACCTATTTTGGACTCATACGGAAATACAAATTGTTTTGCTGTGACAGGCCAGCGATCAGTGGCCAGTGATGGAGAGATGGCTTCAAGAAAGAAATTTGGCAATATACCCAGAATCAAGTGGTGCTGACCAATTTAAGATACTAGGCTACCAATGGCGAGTAATGCGCTTTAACGACCATACACGGCAAAGTACTGCAAAAGTAATGGCGTGTTACCGGTCTGGGGGTGATAGAGCATTATACTCAATGCAGCAACCCAATTGTTTAGCTGTTCCTTGTGAGTTCATCTGTACTGTGTTCACACCTATGCTGATTGATGATAATTTCTCCATGCTGGTGTTTATTTTTTTGGATTCATTTTGCATTTGTTATTCTGTAAGCATAACTTAGAAAGACGGCTTCTTACATACAAATCAAGTATACACACACTTACAGGTCAAAAGACATCAGTAAACATGATTCCTTGATTATTTCTTAGCTGCAAGTTTTTTATGCCATCGAGATCACAAGAAGAATTTCTGGTAGATGTGCACGGAACTGTTATTTGCAAAACTAAATCAATTTTGTTGGCACTTAAGTTTTGTCTTTTGCCTTGATACTATCATCTGACAGTCATTGTTTGCAGATGTCAAGAGCATGGTATCAGCAGGGTTGACAGCACTCCCTAGTTGTTCTTATGATCTCCCTCAAGCAGTTTCTGAGCCGAACACTATGAAAATTCTTTGCATCGGTCATGGTGGCGGCAGCATACCATTGTTTTTGGCTAGTAAATTCAGAGGTATGTACTACCACAGGTTTTACTAATGATTATTACTGCATAGATTGATACTGGATTTTTTTTTGTTTTGCTGATACTTTGTTTCCTGTACAGTGAACTTGAAATGAAGTTATTATCTTCTGGTCTTTGTTGGTCAGTTAGAAACTATACCTGGCTTGGCTTGTTTAACTGCAAAAAGAGTGCAGTACTAATAAGTAATAACTTGCACGTGAATACACAATATATTTTAGATGTGCAAATGCATTCCCAGCTCTAAATAGTTGGGAGTCAGCTCATTTGATGGAACATTTGGTCTAACATACATACTATTCCTATTGTAGTTCTAGTTGTAGATCCTTGATTCTGCAGCTGTCCACCTCATAGAAACACTAACATATTTCATCTGTTTCAGGTGCTGATGTCCACATTGTGGAGATCGATCCAGTTGTCGTCTCAGCCTCGGTCGAATCCATGGGCTTCCCGGCATCATGTGCGAAAGGGTTATCAGCCCACACCATGCAACCCGCCGACGGCGACGAGCTGCTATGGAACGGCGTCCACGACCGCATCTCCCTCCACGTAGAGGACGCGGAAGACTTCATCGCCGGCGACAGCAATGTCTACGACCTGGTCTTCATCGACGCGTACGACGGGAACGACATATTCCCCCGCAAGCTCTGGGACGCCGACGGGGCGTTCCTGAGGAACCTGGAGGAGAAGGTCCACCCGGTCCACGGCACCGTGGTGGTGAACCTGCACTCCGACTCGGGGCCGTCGTCCCCCGACGTCGACGACGAGGCCCCCTTCGAGAACGTGCTCCCCATGGGCAGGTACGTCTCCCACGTCTGCCGGGCCTACAAGCGGCACTTCGGGCTGGCCTTCACGGTGGCCTCCCCCTGGCTCTGCAACATCACGCTGGTCGCCTGCCGCGACAAGGCGATACTGAAGGGCGTGCCGGTAGGGCGTAGCCATAGGGATTTTGTTCTCAGCAAGCTTCTGTCGAGGTCGAGCATGGTCGAGCAGGCGCTGGACCTGCCGTTCCCCTGTCTGCAGTATGTCAAGAATGGCTTCACGCTGGTTGAATAATGTGTGTGTTCGTTTGGTTTTGGACGGAAGGCGTGAGAATAATCTGATGTTTTATGCACAACCCTCTCTTGTTGTGCTCACCATTTGCTCTCCCACATTGCTGGGTGTTCCTGAATCCTGAGCTTCGTGCGGGGTTTTTATTGTGACCTGCCGGTGAGCAGTGCACATCAAGTTGATGAATGTGTTGTGTGCTGCTTCTCTTTTCGAGATTCATCTTCAGTTTTAGCTGTCGAAACTGAAATATGTTCCCGAACAGTAGCCCTAAGCAACACGGTCGGGCGGTCCAGGTTACACGGCGTGTGATTTGACTTGTGAGGAGGTTTGGCCACAAAGTCTGGGGCGGGCACGTGAGATTCATCAAACCGGACGCCGATGGCTTAGTTTCAGCCAGGCAGGTGGATGCGTGCCCACGAGGTTCCTGCGCTTGCAAATTGACCCGCGATCATCTCCAAGCAAAGCCCGGTTGACAAATGGCTTAGTCTAGTATCCTCTTGCCGTGAAAGGGTGAACTGGAACTTTCAGTTATTCTTGGCTTGCATTTGCAGTTGAAAACAAATGTATATAGCGAACTAAGCATAGCTTGGAGGGTTCCGTTCGCATATTTGTAAAGTTGACATGGATGCTCGTATATTTTCTGAATTTATTTTCGTTTCTCCGACGCTATTCTTTCAACCATATGATGTGTGTGTCAATTATGAGGCGTTTAAGATATGCCGGTTCAATCTCTCTCGAAGGTGCTCATAGGGATATAGAGTATTTACATGCGTTCATAGGACGGATGTGCGTGTGTTTTTTTTGTTTTTCTTTTGCATGATGATATGTGTCTCGTTAATAAAATAAAGAAAGATTCGGTTACAAGCCACATAAACATCGACATTACATGACTGAAAAGATAGGATAATCATATGCAAAAAACTAGCGCATGTCCCTCTTCACTAAGGAAAAGAAGAAAAATCACCTCTTCACATGAGCTCGACGCGGCTTCATCGCTGATCAACAGCTTTACGGACCTCAAAATTAGTTTGCTTGAAGCAAAACCATTACCGTTGAAAGAATCAGACCGGGGCAACATGTCCCCGGACACACCATCGAACTCCAGAACTGATACCCCCGCACGACTATGACGCCGAAGGAGGAAACCAGAACTGTCAGCCTTCAACCACAAACCCAGCACAAGATGCACCATCTTTCAGCGGTCACATGCGTAGACAACCATCTGCGCGTACTCCTGGACGACAAAACCTCCCTGCTCCACCATGGGCCTCTACGTTATACTATGTTTCTTGAGCGTGCGTTTTTCTTGAGCCTCTACGTTATACTATGTTTCTAAAAAAATGTACACACTACACGCATGTAGAATTGTAGCATTCCACAAGCACAAGCTTGGAATTAAAGCATGAGCCGTCGTCGCCGGCGGTCAGAAGTCACGAGATGCGTGCAGATCGGCCCGGTTGAAGCGTTTCCTTTTTCTTCCTGGATCGATATATCGAGCAGAGACGTGTTTTCGGTCTAGAACTTGTTTCTTGTAAGATCGATAATGGTTCACGTGCATGCGCCGACCGCCATACAAGTCCAAGCAACGCGGTTCCTGTGCTATTAATAAAATCGATCAGCCACGACGAGACGAGAGGTAAGATCTCGACTTGGGAACTCTCACAAGAAGACGCCCAGAGGAGAGGAGAGGATGCTGCTGAGGAGCTCCTCCACGCCATTCCTGCACGCCTTCCTCTCCACCACCTCCTCCTCCCCTACGCCCCCCTCCTCCCTCCAGCTCCGGCGAGCCTTCTCCGACGGCCACCTCCCTTCGCTCAACCCCTCCTCCTCCGGCGACGACGACAGCAAGACCACCGGCCTCTACACCGAGCTCTCCTTCTCCATCTACAACACCTTCAACAAGGCCAAGCTGGAGCCCCACCAGGAGCAGGAGATGGAGGAGGAGCAGGAGCAGCAGGCGGCGCAGCCGGAGCTGCCGGAGCTGCCGCTGTTCCTGGCGAGGGGCATGGGGATCGACCGCCTCGCCTCCGGCCTCTTCACCGCCGGCATGGGCTCCGAGGCTGCCCTGGCTAGGATGGCCAGCGGGGTGGACCAGAAGGCCGTGCTGGCGCTGGACGCCCAGTACAAGGAGATGGTGGACGAGCAGCCCGGCAACGCCCTGTTCCTGCGCAACTACGCGCAGTTCCTGCACGAGGTACGTACGATCTAGCGGCTCTACTATCTTCCCGTTAGTTACTGTTAGTTTGCCACTCATAGCTATATGTCACCTTCTTGAAGAGTTGTAATATCTCCTCATTGATGTTCTTGGCGTTCATAATGCATGTAACTAAAGTTCAGTACGTTGGTGGCATCCGTAATCACAGTCAACGCAAGTGAGTTTTGGAACTATATGTATCTGCCATTCTCCCAAGTCCCTACCACTTGAATCATGTTAGTGGGTTTCAAAGATGTCGGCTAGGCTCTTTTTTCTTTCTCAATGAAAGGGTGCTCAAAGAAAGTGCGTCCACCTCGTCGGAAAGAAAGGTGCAGCGTAGTGGAGGCATTTGTGCAACTTTAATTTCAGTAGAAAAACATTTGTGCAACTTTAGGCTTTAACAAAAATGTACTCCAATTACTCGGGTTTCGCACTTTTAAATCGAGCTCAGGTTGCACAACTGATTCTGAACTGATGCAGTGCAGTTCAAGCTTTGATACCAATCTGCAGAAAGCAAAAGCACTGTGCAAAATTTAACCAGTAGCCCAGTACTGCTCTTGACTTGATGCCCTGTACCGAACTGATGAATGAATCAGGTGAAGTGCGACTCGAGAAGGGCGGAGGAGTACTACTCGCGCGCGATGCTGGCGGACCCGACCGACGGCGAGATCATGTCGCAGTACGCCAAGCTGGTGTGGGCGGTGCACCGCGACCACGAGAGGTCCCTCACTTACTTCCAGAAGTCGGTGCAGGCGGCCCCGCGGGACAGGTACGCACCACACAAATACTGTAATAAATCTAGGCTCCTTCGAGCTGGCCGGTATGGCTGACGTGGTGGTGCTGTGGCGACGTGCATGGCAGCCACGTCCTCGCGGCGTACGCCAGCTTCCTGTGGGAGCAGGACGAGGATGAGGACGACAATGACGACGGCGGTGTTGGGGGAGGCGAGCAGGGATCACCCGGGCGTGCTGCGCAGCCGAGGCAGCTGGCTTCCACGGCCGTTTGACTACCAGGGGTGGCCAAGATGGGCTTAACGATGTGCGTGCTGATGAGTGATGACCATGCTTGTATGATGTTTCTGTATAATCTGCAAAATGTTTGGACGATCGAGGTGCTGCTACGGAATAAAGAACGTAACTGTTGAGGCGATGGAAGGCTGTACCTGTAAAAACTGGTGATTCCGTCTGCCGATGCAAAGTTGCTATACTATGTTTATTGGCTAATTGCAAGATCCTGCAGGCTCTGTATTTACCTGCTTGTGGAGTCCCATGCTGGATTTTATAACGCTGGAGAGTGGCGCCTTGATGGGCTGGCACAGGTCTTTATGCTTCCGTGGGAGGCTGCAACTGCAATAGCTAGCTGCGTCACCACTCCCACCATGCCCTAAAATTGGATTTTACACTAGGGGAGAGAAGTATTTTGGGCATGAACAAAGTTTTTGCTGTAACAGCAATGCCCTAAAACTAGTGCCTTAAAAAAAATTTGGAAGCCAATTGAAACATAAGATCCGACGGTGGAGAGGCAAGGAGGCGGATCTGACTGTCGCCGAGCAGACACTAAAACGCAACTTTCTGCATAAACGCGCTAAGCACCCAGCTGTTAACCAAAGCTGGCACTAAAAGACTAGCAAACTCTACCTCAAGTGAAGGCGCCCGCACGCATCCATCTGAGCCGTGTGTATGTTCTACCACCCGTCGCAACCCAGCGCCAGAGCTCAACAGCAACGCACAATGCGGTACAAAGCCATGATGACCTGTGTGAACCAGCCTTCACCTACAGCATCGTGCTTCACAGAAACTACAGGTTTTTGTAAGCTACAGCAATATCCACAAATTAAAAGTTCTGAAGTCTGGCGTGCTAATGGTAGACCAGGAACAGCAACACCAGCCACCAGCCAGCCTTTGCCGGATGATGCAGCTGAGCTAAAGCAATCCAAGTAACCCTGCATGGTTCGGTCCCATCCCAGATATATGTTAGGCGCCACTGCTGACTCATGGCAACATGCTGGGAAATTATTAAACCTGATGACTGACAATCGGAATACTCTTGACAGTGTTCTCAAATGGCCAAGGATCAACTAACACTGATCCATTTTTCCCCATGTTTTAGTTCATACCAGATAGGCGACACGATCATGTAGCAAAAACACTAAAAGAGTCCCATCTAGAAACAGAGTCATGCTCGATAGCAGCTACACAAAACGCAAGTTCTCCAGGTAATCGCGCTTTGTTGTGACAAAAATATGGCCAGGCCGCACCAGATCGAGAGCACCAAATGGGATGCGACCATTCGCCAGCAGACCAAATGTGAGATTAGTCGTAGCCGTCGTATTGGTGCCCGCCCCTCCTTTGGTAACCATTTCCCTTTGACCGTGCAGCGTAATCCCCGTCATAGCGCCCACCATATTGACCCCTTCCCCGCCCTCGCCCTGCAAAGTGAGCAAGTTACAAAAATAAACAAGGCTTGTTTATTAAACTCGATTTTGATCAAATACTGTACAATACAGAGGTAGTTTTCGCGTTTCTTTGAAAGTACTCCCTCTGTAAACAAATGTAAGACGTTTTGGCAGTTTAAGGATTATGATGCATTTTTATCATGTAGTCATGTTCTTAGGGTACTTGACAGTGGAGAAATTAAATTGCACTCTATAACATGAAAGACCATAATACTATCTAAAATATGTCTATATACATCCGTATGTGTAGTCCATTTGAAATCTCTAAAAAGACAAATATTTAGGAACGGAGGGAGTAGTCATGTTCTTAGGGTACTTGACAGTGGAGAAATTAAATTGCACTGGATAACATCAAAGACCATAGTACTGTCCCCAAATAATGAGGTTACAGAAACCTCATTCAATGTGTCGAGCATAGGTTAGTACAGAACAAGACATACCCTACGAACAGCAGCAGTTGGCACAAAGATCGTTGGTAAAATATATCTGCCAAACCACGGTCATGAGGAAATCAAAATTTATACTTACTTCCGCCGCCGCGAAAGACTCCACTGCCAGGCCTCCTCTCCTCAACATGTACTAGACGCCCATTCAACTCTATTGGAGATGCCTGATGTATAAAAGATCACCATAACAAGATATGTTCAGGTATAATATGACATCATATAGATGGCATTCAGCCATTCACAGACCACTCTGTTTCACACATTTTATGGACATCAAACACTGGCTCAAACTAGAATACAAATAATGAAGATTCTTGATCTAATCATGCAACTTGTCTGGTGAAGTGGAGGATAAAAGATCTTGACTATGTTGCTTTGCTTATGCAACAAATGAAGTCCACGGCTATTCTATGTAATTTTGACCTTTCAGCAAAATATATTTTTTGTTATGTTTCTTAATGTAGAATGTGAAAACATAAATGTTAGGCACTTGGGCATTTCAGCCACTAAACTCAGGACAGGTTGCAAGAAACTAATTCACAATGTAGTTGTACGAAGTGATTCAAGGCATGGTCTTTATAACCCTCCCTTTTTTTCAATCCAGGGTCATCTGCACAAGTTGTGCTATAATAATGCAGAAGCATGAGAAACTGAGAAACTCACATCCAACGCATTCTGGATGCCACTCATGTTTTCATACTCAACAAATCCAAAGAAAACTCCAGCCTCCTGCATATTAGTACACGAATTAGGAAACCCAACAGAAGGAATTAGAGGAAGAGCCTAGATAGAAGGCAAGATACCTTGCGACTACGTATAGCAACTCCATCAGGTTTAATTCTTCCAAAAGCCTGAAAGACCTTCTCAAGATCGAAGACTGAAGTAGCTGGAGAAAGATTACCGACATATACTGATAGGAACTCTTCTGATAGAAAAGAAAAACAATCATCAGTGAATACACAACCAAAAAGATTATGTCCACAGGAATTATCAGACAGACACTAATACCAGACATTGCAGATGAAAATTGGTGTTTTTCTTTTGCAAGGAATATAAAAGTTATATAACAAAACAGGTTCGAATGGCTCTGGACAAGAGACCAAAAGTATGCATAATGCCATGCAAGTTCAAAGGTATATTGCTCGGTTTCCTGCGCTTTACATACGCCCAAAAAAACTTCACTTAACTACCAGGTCAGAAAACCCACATGTGAAGAAAAAGGTCACATACAGAAATCATTAGCATATTAATGAATCTAAAAGAACATGCCAGATTTAAGTTTCCAATAAGCTCTTCCAGCAAGAAAAATACAGCATTACATGGTTTCCAATTCTTAAACATATAGTTAACCAGCAGCAGATGGACAGCTAGCATGAGTAAACAATGATTGTGGAGGGGAAAATCATCAAACGAGCAATATGATACCGCTACCGTTAACCCCCATAATTCATGATTATACAGCCACTCTCAAATATCAATAACAAATAAGTTACTGCTATACAAAACACACACACACAACAAAATGTGACACGAGTTGAAAAACAAACAGAAGACAAAGCATGTAAACATATTCAAACAAGAGCTTCCCCACTTAGGATTTCACCTAACTGCTCGATAAAAAATGGGCATTAAGGGCCTGCTTTGGCAATGTTCCAGAATTTTCGTGCAATATGTATATGGTTGGGCTTATTCTTGGCTTTTGCACCTAGGCTTAAAAGCCAAAAAGGCAACTGTTTATGGGCTTTTCGTTTCGGCTTTTGGCTTATGACTCAATATTGTTACATGATGGAATAAAATCAAAAGCCAAAGCAAAAGGCCCATAAATAGATGTTTTTTAGGCTTTTAAGCAAGAGTGCAAAAGCTAAGAATAAGCCCAGCCAAACAGCCTAGGCAGGAACTTAAGTGCGCCTAGGCTCTAGGCGATAGCAAAATGCCTAGCGCATAAATGTGCGCTTTGGTCAGAAAAGCGCAAGGCGGTGCCAAAACGCACAATTAACGCCTAGCACTTTTTTAACTATGCTTCAAACTACCTAACAAAGAAGTTGTGTTTAAATCCAAGACAGGAAAGTTTGAATAACAAACAAGTTGAAACCCACTCCCAGTGGTAAAGGGCAGAGGGTATCAACAGAGAACAGCTAATCGTTAGTGGGTAGATAAGGTTTGCCAAATGTTAGTACTTAGTAATAACAAAAAAACATAGGGAAGGTCCCAACAAAGGAGTCATGAGAGTAAAAAAAGTTAGAGTAGAAAGAAACCTTCATCCTCAGGAACATTGACATCCCGACGAGTGCCCAAGTTCGATTTTTCTTGCACTGGCACAGGCTGAGTTTGTCCAACCAGCTGTGATTCTGCGGTCCCTGTCATAGCCCTGTTAAATGGAGTGGAGTGGATAACCTGACTAGCATTTGCTCGCAGCTGACAAATTTGCAACCGATTAGGCATCAAGTTAAAACTAAGGATTGAGAATGAATAAAGTTACAACATATGTTAGCTTACCACTGAAGCATATGTTTGCTTAGGCGGTTCTCCTACAGGCTCTTCTTCAGGTGTAGGTGGGGAAGGAGGGTGGGGAGGAGCAAGAGATGCATCCTGTTTAACGTCTGTCGAACTAGGGAGGGAGGGAGCAGGATCTTCAAAATGAGTTTCTCCGTTGACTGCAGACTCAAATTCCAAAGGATCTTGCTGCTGCATTTCATGATTCTCATATATAATACCATTAGCCCTTTCGTCGGTATCAGCAGGAGCTGCAAACCCCATCAATTCAAGTTCTTCAGCCACATAATCAGATGCTGAGGAATCAACCAACAAAAAAATGGTTATCATTTTGACCATGGCTACAGTTGGAACAAACTTTTTCTCAATAAATAATGCAGAAGAATACATCAATGAACTGGAAATAAATGAATAAAGTAGGATTATGTAGGGAGGAGTACTGCCCATGTAAAAAGGGTTACCACCAAAATTACGACCAAAGTAATAGCACTTAGAGTGAAAAGGAGGAGGTAAATGGAAAACAGACCAAAATAAACATATTTGTCAAAGAGAACCAGCACCGAAAGAACTTTAGATAGAGAGAGAAGAACCGAAATGAAGTTGATTTACTGACAATATATCATAGAACAGTTATCATGTAACTCAAATTATAGAGGTGTCAGGAGGCAATACCTGTTTCGGTCATGGTATTATGAGCAACCATCTGGGGAAATTGGTTAGCATAACCGTAATCAGCAACTTGGTAATGATCATCATACTCATCACAGATGAACTGAAAGATGTCGCTGTCTACAAAAAATCCATCTGGTTTGACCTGAGGAGCAAGAATGATACTCTGGGAGAATCTCTTGCGTAAAGGGTAGCCTTTCAATTGCACTAGGCCAGTAACCAACAGAGTGATGGCTCCAGCCCATGATTCCAAGAAATTAGCCGTTTTAATCTCGACCTTTTGAACATTCATGGACATCAATATGTCATTGATTTCCTGCATATTTTCGAAAGAACAAAAGGTGAGAGAAATCAGAAACCTTCAGTTTGCAAGCTGAAACCATTGACACAAGACGATATATAAAATATAAATTATAGATCCCATTACTTCAATGCCCAATTTTCAGGAAACTGAACTATGAAACATCCGAAAGCACAACAAGACCAAAGAATTATAATCCTCAGGGAATCAACATTAACCAGAGACCTTATGAACTGTGGTTACTAAAACATAACTATAAAATACAAAGATAACCAGTAATCCAAAGAAACCTTATAAACTGTGATTGCTAATTCATCATAAAACGTGACTAATAAAATACAAAGATCGCCTGGTAAAAAAATGAGGTTATAAAATGATGTTTCTGCATTTAAATTGCACAAAATGAGAAAGCAACTTAACATACAAGATCAAACCAAAATCCACATATTTTGCTCTGTATACCCTCGAACACTAATGTGTTTACTTCTAGGAATTGCATAACAAAACTGGGAAATGCATTAAAACCAAATAGACAACACAAGAGGTTCTACGTTAACTGATACAAATACCAACACCATTAGGAACCAATTGGAGCACCAGATCCTGAATCATAAAAACTTCTCAATTTGGTATCAGCATTTCTCCTAATAGATCGTCTTACGGAACTTTGCAACTGCTGCCTACGCGTTCCAAAAGGTCCAGCAGAAGATGTCAACATAAACCAAGGCGTCCAAAAGTACTAAGACATGAGGCATATTCAGTAATCACCAAAATTCCACCAAACAGGCCTGGCATCAACATGCATTACACACGACCCACTTGTACTTGACACAACACAGCATGGCGATGAGCATCGGCGACAAAGGGAGTAAATACAGCAGAATTGCAGAAACATGACCAGATTGGGTTCATACCTCGGCCGTCTCCCCGAACTGGGACTCCATGGTCTGGCAGTCGACCCTCACCACGGTGCTGCCGTTGGTGTAGAACTGCCGCGCCAGCTCCGGGGTGCTGGCCAGGACGCTGTAGTAGCCGGCGAGGAAGTAGGACCCCACCTGCGGGCAACCAACCACAACCAAAAAAACCTACGCGTCAGGCAAAAACCCCAGGCTCCTCCTCCCCCAACCAAAACACCGCGCGCGGTCTCCACTCGGCGTGTTTCGGCGCTCACCTCGAAGGCGTAGGGGTGGCCGGCGATGCGGTGCTGCTCCCGCCGCAGTTCGTCCATGGCCGGCGAAAACCCTAGCGGGGGCGGGCCTCGGCTAGGGGACGGCGCGCCCTCTCGCGAGGCGCGCGCGGCGAGGGGACGGGCGGGGCGCGGCGACGGCTAGGGTTTGCGGGGGTCCGGGGCTCGTCGCGTCGCGTCGGCTTGTGGGTGCGGGGAACGGAGGCGAATGGGGGGTCGGAGACGGGGGATCGAAACGGGGAGGGAGGGGAAGGGAAGGGAAGGTTTTAAAATGGGCTCACTGGTCGCCGCCTGGCTGCCTCGCTGGCCTGTTTACTGCCTTCCTCCTTTCGCTATCCCGTTTCCTTTCCGGGAGCCGTCCCGGTCGTCTCTGATTCCGTTGGTCAAGTCGCGCGAGACGCCGGTGGTTGCGGTCCGGTCTCCAGGGTCCGGCGGTGCCCATTGCGGGTGGGTCCCGGGAAAAGGGGCTGAGCCTGTGGGGACCCCACCGTGCTATAGCACACGAACATTGTTTTTTTTGGGGGGGAAAACAAATAATTGGGTTCACTCACAAAAATTTGGGTGTGATATTGGACGCGGGTTTGTGGAACATAGTTCCACGAGAACCCCTTGGAATGGAATAGTAAATTTGGAAAGAAACAATATTAAGGAAAATACAAAAAAATGTTTTTAAATTGTACACATGATCGACCGGTATGCTCACGCATGGAGTTTCATGAAGAAATGACGTTCATGGTATTCGGGGCAAAAATGAAAAAAAAAAAGTTATATTCAAAAACATTGTTCGAAGGAATAGTAAGAATGAACTGTATTTTCTTCTACGAAATACCCCGAGTGTCATTCCTTCACGGAACTTCATACATGAGTATAATGGCCGAGCAAGGTTGATGCCCTGAAATTTCATATATTTCTGGTTTCTTATGTATAGTATTTTTTTTCTTGGATTTACTATTAACATGTTTATTTTCGGTGTGATGTTACGCTTAAAGGAATAGCAAATAAACATCAAATTCAGACTGGATAGAAAAAAGTATGTTTTCCGTTCACAAATGTAAGATGTTCTGGGTACTTATTATGAACTACATACTTT
>NC_041382.1:614026087-614056203 GCF_002162155.2 Triticum dicoccoides | reverse complement strand
ATTTAATCGTACACTAATCATATATGCAACTGTATACGATCAAGATCAAGGACTCACGGGAAGATATCACAACACAACTCTAGACACAAATTAAAATAATACAGGCTTTATATTACAAGTCAGGGGCCTCGAAGGCTCGAATACATAAGCTCGAATACACAAGAGTCAGCGAAAGCGACAATATCTAAGTACAGACATGAGTTAGACAAGTTTGCCTTAAGAAGGCTAACACAAAAGCATCAACGATCAAAAAGGCAAGGCCTCTTGCCTGGAAGCCTCCTAACTACTCCTAGTCGTCTGCAATCTTCACGTAGTAGTAGGCATCCTCCGGGTAGTAGTAGTCATCAGTGGCGTCGTCTGATTCCTGGGATCCGTCATCTGGTCGCAACAATCGGGTATGGGGAAAAAGAAGTAGCAAAGCAACCGTGAGTACTCATCCAAAGTACTCGCAAGACTTACATCAGATCTAAACTAATATGCATCTGTATCAAAGGAATGGGTTGTATCTGTGGACTAAACTGCAGAATGCCAGAAGGGAAGGGGAAAGCCTAGCCTATCGAAGACTAGCATCTTCTGGAAACCACCATCTTGCAGCAACACGAGGGAGTAGAGTAGCATAAAGTAAAGTAGTAGTAAAGTTATCAACCTCGGCCAGAGATCCTTTCTCGACTCCCTGCGAGAAAGTAATCCCAGAGCCATACTATCCAGTTATCATCACAATCCAATTCTCATCACCATGTCTCATCTCAAGTATCCAGTTCTAGTTGTATCGATCGAGATACAACTCCAAGTGTCCGTTACCGTAGGACAGGCTATCGATAGATGTTTTCTTCCCTGCAGGGGTGCACCAACTTACCCACCACGCTCGATTAACTCCGGCCGGACACACTTTCCTGGGTCATGCCCGGCCTCAGCCAAACAATACGCCGCAACCCTACCTAGGCTTAATAGAGAGGCCAGCACGCCAGTCTAAACCTATGCCCCCATGGGTCATGGGCCATCTCCCCGGGAACTCCTGCACGTTGCGTACGTGGCCGGTGAGCAGACCTAGCTACCTCCTTCAACAAGGTAGGTGCTTTCCAGTCCAACCCGGCGCGCGCCGCTTAGTCGCTGACGTCTATTAAGCTTCGGCTGATGTATACGACGCAGAACGCCCATACTATGCCCACGTCATGGTTAGTGCTATCAGGCCAGAGGCCCCTCGGATCAAATATCCAAATCGTAGTGGATTAGGAACGCGCGGTAACGAGCAGAGACTCACGATCGATGTGACCCCGTCGCCCCGTCTCAAGTACTTGCGGCAAGGGATAAGAATGCCCGGCCACGCCTCGTAAGTATCTCGCGGGCACCTTCCAGGTCAACCCGACTCCACATCACTCGCTAATTAAGCTCGCGCGGGTACCCCTCGGGGTCGACCCGTCTTTAGTAACATGGCTCAGTGTGAAGTCATAGTAACCATAGTAATTGTGTGTCTAACACCAAGGGGAAAACCCGAGGAATCACCCCCGGTGAATCCCACTCAATGTTATCATCAAGGTGAACGTAAGAGGATCCACCCTTGAGGTTCACACTTGAGGGGTTGCACGACACAGTGGTAACGGAAGTGGTTAAGGAGGAAATCACCCTCGATGACCTCGACCGTATAGCTACACTACGGAGATCTCATCGGGAGTGATGTAAGAGGTTCCACCCTCGGCACTCGATGTTAACTCTGCAGAGTCGTACAACTAGGGGGGTGATGTGCGGTGTCGGGGCCTGGACGTCGATCACGTTGATCAAGTAATCGAATATAAAGCGGTGCAACTGGGACAAGGTAGGGTCACTGATGGATCACTAACCATCCTATACTAAGCACTTTAGGATACGCAGGTAAGGTATGAAAGCAAGTAACAACAATAGGCTATGCATCAGAGTAGGATCATACAGAAAGCAGTAGCAGTTCTAATGCAAGCATGAGAGGCAAAGAAATGGGCGATATCGGAATGCTCAAGGGGGGGTTTGCTTGCCTGGTTGCTCTGGCAAGGAGGGGTCGTCGGTGACGTAGTCGATCACAGGGGCGGCATCGGTCTCGGGGTCTACCGGAGAGAAGAGGGGGAAGGAACAATAAATATAACGCAAGCATAGCATTACAAAGCATAACATGGCAATATGCTGCGCCGGGTGTGACCTAACGTAAGGCTACACGATATAGGTGAAGGGGGGAAATCAACCGGGAATGTATTCCCGGTTCCGGACCTGTGTTAGACAGATGACCGAAGGGGGAATGTTTCATGTTCAGCATGCTAGGGGCATGTGACAGATGAATGGACCGCGTATTCGGGTTTGTTGGATTTTTCTGAGCAACTTTCATATAGAAAACATTTTCATCCGAGTTACGGTTTATTTTCTATGAATTTTCAAAGATTAAACCATTTTTTGGATTTATTTAAATTAACAGAAATGGAAAATGACGTCAGCATGACGTACAACCTTATCCGCATCCTGCAGTTGCAAGTTTGTAAGCTCCTGACGTAACTTTTCCACTTCAGAGGTGACATGCCCAAAGTTTTTCCTTACTCCACGCCCGCAGCCTGTTCATCATTTCCTTTAATGCATCGCGGACTGCCCCCAGGTTGCCCGCCGGCTTGCTTTTCCCCCAACTCTCAGCCACCACGGCACCCAAAGTGGGGTGTCGCTCCCACATTATTTCATACTTCGGTGAAGCTCTAGTCCGCACCGGCTCACTGAGTCCAAACTGAACCACAATCGGGACACGATCCGAGCATGACGATGCGAAGTGCCTCACTTGCGTGAAAGGGAACAGATCCCTCCAAGCCTCGTCGGCACATGCTCTATCCAGCCTGACCTTGACATTAACATCCCCATGTTGACCATTGTCGTAGGTGAATGGAATTCCAGAGAACCCCAGATCCATAAGTTCGCAGGCCATCAGGCAGTCCCTAAACAAGATCATCTGACTTTCCGATCGTTGAGCACGCGAGAAGTGTTCATGCTGCCACAATGCTTCATTAAAGTCCCCGCACACTAGCCACGGTTCAGCCGAAACCGCCCGGAGTGTAGTCAAAGACGTCCACATACGATGACGGTTCTCCACCCGTGGCTCTCCATATACAAAGGTGGTCCTCCAAGATTTGTCATTAGCAGTATCTATGATTTGCACATCAATATACCGTGTACACGCTTCCAAAACTGTCACTTGAAGCTTCTCATCCCAGTAGAGAGCAAGCCCCCCACTGCGGCCATCACTAGATACACCCACAAAACCCTTCATTTGCAGTCTCCACTTTAATCTCTCCATCTTACTTGAGGCTTGGCGTGTTTCCGACAGAAAAATCAGCCCCAGGGAATTGGCTTTTGAGAGGGCCAAAACCTCACGAACTGTCCGGCGGTCCCCCCTCGGCAGTTCCAGATTAACAGACTCATTATGTCTGGCGGTCCTCCTCGAGGGAGGCCGCCGATCTATCACCAGAAACACCTTCAGAATCCACATGAGCCCTTTTACTATTTGAGCTGCTTGTAGGAGACTTATCCTCGTCTCCCTCCTTGCCCAAACCTTGGGTTAGAGCTAACACTCCCACAGAGTTTGGGTTGTTCTTATTGCCTTTCTCTGAAATTTCCAGCTCCAAAGCCAGCCTTTTGGATCGACCTGCATATTCCCATGGCCTTTCTTCAATGGGTCGGATGTCGTATCCTGTACTTGTGGATCCACACTTGCTTTCCCGGTCCTCTATTTCTGCTGGGAAAACTCATTAGACTTAGGATCACCACCTCGACCAAACACATCCTCCGACCGTGATTTGTTTATACCATCTGCATAGAGCCAAGCTCCAAATTTCTTTTCTTTCTCCTCATGCACACCAGTGCCGCATTCCTTGAAGTCGTGTCCAACTATTCCACACACGCTACAGAATCGAGCCAGCTTCTCATAGCGCACCAAAAACACATGTCGCTTTTGACCTCTAACAATACTGACGTATTTTGTGAGGGGCTCGCGGATATCATGACGAACCCTAATTCTGACATAATCGCCACGGGTATTTCCGTTCAATCTCATCTCCATGATTTCCCCAGAATTCTTGAGTAACGATTCTACTATACCTCTCTTGCAGAATCCATCTGGGAGTTTATGGATCTGCAGCCAAATTGGCATATACACCATCGACACCTCCTCTGCCTTTGTAAACCCATCGTATTGGCACATCAAGACAATCTAGTTCCTGAAAAGCCATGGGCCTTGCTCGATTATGCGCTCCCAATCGCCTAGGCACGATGCTTGCACCACAAACAGATTCGGCCCGACCGGCCGAAACCTGACCTGCTGCGCCGTATTCCACGCCGCCCGCATGTCGTTGTAGAAGGATGCCTGGCTGAAGCTTTTCTCCGTATGAACCCTAATGAGGGCCAACCATCTCACGCTCTCGTTGATCACAGGATCGTCCTCCTCAATTACCAGATCATCAAAGTCCGCGTCGTCCAGATTGAGTTGCTCTAGGAAATCTCCGAGACCCGGCCTACCGGCGGCGCCGCCACCACCGCTGGTCCCTGACTGGGCGTCCGATGCAGCTTCCATCGCTCCCCGGGGTTAGGGCACGGGTAGCGAACTAGGGAACCCCACGCGAGGGGAGAGGCTCTTGAATCGAAGCGGAGGACTCGCTGGCGATGCGATCGCCGGAGAGGAAAAAAAACCCTAGCCGCGGCGTAGGGAAAAAAAAAAGACATCTACGTGGTTAATGCTGCCCCATCGTCTTCGAGATAGATTACTTTCAGATTCATTATTATGAACTACATACAGACTGAAATGAATGAACAAATACACTAAAACATGTCTATATACACCTTATTCAAAAAAAATTGGAACATTTTATCTATAATACCTAAATAGTTCATCTCCACAATATTATTTTTTTTAACATGCGGCCTATCCACATTAGCAATCCCGCCACATCAGCTTTTTTTTAGCGGCTTACATGAAGGACCCATCGCACAAGTTGGCCAGCGTACACACATAGCACGTCAGCAACTACCCTGAAACGCATAAGCAAGTCGGTTCAGAGAAACGAACGGGTTCCCACTATCATTCCCCGCTAGCGGTTCCGTTTCCAGCATTGATAGTTGAACAATCTCTCTCTATCTCCCACATAAAAAAGTTAGTTTTCCCCTACCTACAAAGGCATCCGTGAATGGCCAGCCTGTCTCTCTCTCAAAAAAAAAAAAAATCAACCTTTCATAGAGTCCGGCGACCGTCCCCTCCGACTCCTCTCTACGCGGCCCGACCGCAGGCCGCAGTTCTGTTACCGACTATCCAGGATTCCAGATCATCGAGGACGGCACCGCCGAATCGGCTGCGCATCGTTGCTCTGCCCCACTGCCGTCGTTGGTTGTGAGGAGCGTCGAGGAGTCCGCCTTGGCTAGCAAAGACGACTTCCCAAGGTGCTCCACTTCGGGCGGGCACGTCAGCTTATCGGTGAGCACACAGCTGCAGTTACTTTCACCAGCGAGACACCGAATACCATTGTTAGACATGCCTTTCTGTTGTCCGGTCATTTGGATTAGGAAAACGATTAAAAACATCCGGCTGATTTTTCACTCGCGTAAACCGCGTCGCTCGCCAACCACGTGTCCCTGTGTGGACCGACATATCGTCTCTCTCTCGTCCCACCTTATCTCTTCACAGCCGCACGACCACGGGCGCTCTCTTTCCTGTATCTCATTCTCCTCCACCGCTAGAAGCATCCGCTAGCGCCGCCGCAATCAGCCGTAGCCTACAGCTCTTGCGCGGTCATAATCCGTTGTCGCGTCGCAGCACTCCCGTAGCCGACGGCGCTGCACCGCAGTATCCCCGCTCTGCATCGTATCTTCCATCATCGGAGTCGCAACTTTCTGCCATGGCCACCGCGCTGCGTCGCAGCACCCGTCGCCGGCAACGCAGCATCCGCCATGGCCGCCGGCGCTGCATCGCAGCTTTCGCCGTTGTCGCCTCGCGCTGCGTCGCAAACTTCCACCATGGCCGCCCTGATACGTCGCCGAGCAACGCTGCATCGCAGCATCCACCATGGCCGCCAACGCTGCATCTCAATTTCCGCCATCGTCGCTGCCTGCTGCGTTGCAGCTTCTGCCATTGGCGCCAGCGGTTTCCGCCGTCGTCGCTGCCTTCTGCGCTGCAACTTCCGCCATGGCCGCCATGCTGCATCGCAGCACTCGTCGCCGTCGATGGAGCTTCGCCGGGGGAGCCGGTGTTGCGATGAAGCTCCGTCGAGGCCGTCCAGTGCTTCAATGGAGCTTCGCCGGCGGGCCAGCAGTGCTGCAATGGAGCTTCGCCTGTAGCCGTCGGGGCTGGGATGAAGCATCATCGAAGCGGCATGTGTTTCAATGGAACATCGCCGGCGGCGGCAAGTGCTGCGGTGAAGCGCCGCCTCGCCGATGTTGTCGTTGCAGTGAAGCGTCGCGGCGGCTACCTGAGCTCCGATGCAGCGCTCGTCGGCGGCTGCTGGTGCTGCGAGCTCGAAGCAAGAGAGGGGCCTATTGTACGATGTGAGGAGAGATCGTGCGTGCGTTGACCATGCAGACCAGCTGAGAGAAAGGATCCGACGGGTGTGATGGGGCTGATCGAACGGTCAGGGAGGCGGCTTAAATCTTCCTGGCATCAGCCGGTTGATTTGTAGCACTGGCCGATCTTTGGATTATGCCTTTGAGCATCCCACTTCTAGTCACGACATCGCAGTCCTGGATAGGCAACATAATTTAGGTCATGTTGCACCAGAATAATTTCTAGCACCTGGATCGAATTTCTTTTGGTGTTATGCTAAATTTGTTCCACCCCGATTAATGTTTTTTTACTATATTTGTTGCGGGTTATGCTGTGCTATACTCAGTTACACACTCAGGTGCAGTTATTTTCCTCTGAATTTGGAACTATGATGTTTCTGACACATACTCCCTCCGTCCGGAAATACTTGTCATCAAAATGAATAAACGGGGATATATCTAGATGTATTTTAGTTCTAGATACATCCTTTTTTGTCCATTTTGATGACAAGTATTTTCGGACGGAGAGAGTATTAGTTAAAAGGTTGCAGTTGCTACATCCAGTAGGTTATTGTAAGAGTGCTCTTCTCAATACGTCATTATATACAGCTGAATATTTAATCCATCAATTGATATGTATTTGAAGAGTGATATAAATAGAAGCATTTGATATATGCGCATCTTAAATATGTTAAAAACTACTTGCTATTTTTCTTTTCGTATTTAGTGATTCATGAAATGATTTCACTAAGGTGGGCATATAAATTAATTTGGCACAATACATATATGTGATTCCTTGTTCTTTGTTATATATGGTTCAACATATTACTGGTAGTTGTACTACTGTCTTGATTTTATAATCGCCGACACAATTTTTTCTTGGCTCATGCATCTTGCCCATTTGGAGGTACTCTTTCTTAAACTTATTTATTCCCAGCAGAATGTGGCAACATATGTCAATAGATATGCAGTTTTGTTGCTTATCCAAGAAGAACCAACTTGACAAACTGAGGCCAATGCTTTGTTTTTTTAAACAATCATATTGTATGGTGGTTTAATGTTCACATCTTACAATATGTTGACCCACCATTGGTTTCCAAACTACACGTAAGATTAGTTTGCAACCATGAAGAAGAGGGATATTTTGAAAGGCGCCGACTTCCAGTTCACATTATTTGATGGCCACGATTGTTAATCATACCTGATGTGGCAAAGGTGACCCATTCATTATGTCTTTGACAGACCTGATAACTGAGGTGAGAATTCTTTTCGCTAATATGTTGGAGGTGTTGTCTGCAGATTAGATGTTCAATGCAGCCGCTCGATGTTTTTGGATAAGTCGTGCACCCGTGATTCACAAATGAAACACGATTCAGTTAGTTTTGTAGATGCAAACATAAATATAATCATTCCGTCGTTAATGCAGTTCCAAACTAATCATGGTGGTTAGTTATATTGATAACAGAGAACTTACACATTGATGAGGATGATTGTTCACATGGAGTGCTAGGGACCAGTACAAGTAGTAACAACGAGGCGCATTTTGCAAGTTTTCGAACCTTTTTTTATACACATTCCCACAGCAATACGCGGGGTTATTGTCGGAATAATGGGCCACGGGTAGGCTAACCCGAGGCCCATAACCTTTCAAGACGTCGGGGCTGACTGCGCCCCTCAAGACAACAGATGGAGAGCCGACTTCAGAAGAGCGGCTGGAGGAACAGCCGGCAGCCCATATGCGTCCGAGTCCTAGAGAAGAGATCAAGACCGGCCGACTCCGACTGGCGGCTTCCAGAGAAGCCGGCCACGGGGAGTCGGCCCACGACACCAGCAAAGCCCATGCCCTCATCAAGGGGGATGGGACAGGGAGTGGCGACAGTAAAGCCCACTCCCTCCCCTTTTCAGGAGATGGCCGGGGCACAGTGCACTGTACCAGCGGAGATTTCCGTCTGGCACTGCACTGTTGCCATGCCATCCCTAACGTCAGCAACGGTGGGCGGAGTCCTGTACCCACGACGGACTGACGGTACGATCCACGGATGACGGGCCCTACCAGTCAGTGAGAGTCCGGAAGACGGCAAGGGCGCCACCAGTCAGACCCGTAGGGAGCCGGCCCGCGAAAGTCGGCCTGCCCCTCCCATGGGTCCCACGCGCCATTAACCAGATGAGACGAGGAGTGGATACAGTAATCGCCTGCCAAGCGGCAGGACTGTAGCCACAACCCCATGACCAAGCCTGCGTCATCAGAAGCACGACTACAGTAATCAGCAGCCGGCAGGACCCGCCAGCGACGGGTGTGGCCTGTTGGCCCCGTACCAGACCAGTCGGCTGGGCCCACCAGTCGGCGGGCCCCAGCAGTCGGCAGGAGGGCCCGCAGGCAAAGAGACTGACAACTGGGCCCTGCGTCCATACAATTTACCATTGTACCCCTGGGGGTAGGCTTATATAACCCCCCCAGGACACTCATGCAAAGGGTTCCGATTCATTAGAACTAGACCAGACCTTAGAGAAAGGAGAGAGCTAGCCCTGCCTTCTCCTATCCACAGATACAACTCGAGGAGCGCCTTTGTACTCACTTTGCCTTAGTGATCATGCGGAGACCCCGTAGAGCATGACTAGGGGTGTTATCTCCTAGGAGAGCCCCAAACCTGGGTAAGGTACGCTGGCGTTCGTGTCTACGCCTCATCCCGTTTTCAGGCACCGGCGACGTTCTACTCGCCCCCACCATGATAAGCCATCCATTGGCATATGTCGCACCCAAACCCCGACATTTGGCGCCCACCGTGGGGCCTGATGCACCGTCGTCCGGAGACCTGTTCTGGACGGGAACCCTTTTTCTCCCTGGCGAGCGCAGCCAGCCCGGCACGCCAGACGGAGTCTGCGCCGACGCGCTGCATGGCGCTGAAATCGTCTGCGCAGCCAGTTGCCTTGCCGATCTTGTCGGCGAGGTCCGCCTCTCCGACGAGCCCACATCCGACGCAGGCACGGGCGACCCCGAGAGCCTCTTTGCGGGCCTCCTTGATCAACTCCACGTCGCCAGTGAGCCAGTTGGGGACTTGGAGTCCGTAGGCTCCACCGATCCGATGCTGGTCGACTCTGACACCGCGTCGCTCGACACGTTCCCCACCAACGTGGTGGTCTACGACGAACCGTTTCCTCGCGCGAAGAGCGGCGGAAGTACTGTCACGGAAGTGCTTGTCATTGATCATGACGAGCACTCTGGTCGGGTGATTATGACCCGCTCAACGCGGCGCTACAAGACCTGGCGGCACCCATTCCCGAAGACGCCGACGCCGAGACGCTGGAGGCACGCCGCCTTCAGTTAGTCGAAGGCACCAAAAAGCTGGCCAGCATGAGACGCCTGTCAGAAGCCTACCAGCGCGAGATGGACCGCGCTGTGGGTGGCTCGCCGGCTGCGGCTGGGCCCAGCCGCCTTGGCACGGTCCGGCAGTGCGACGCAGCTATCGCCGATCTATTCGGGGCGAATCGCCCCGTCTACGCCACGCCTACGGAGAACATTCGAGCCGCTCAGGCGGCGGCGGACGAGCTGGATAAGTTCGAGGGCGAAGAATGTCGCTTGATGACGGAGCGCGTCCAGCGACTCCTTGACGCGGCTGCTGAGCAGAACGAGGCCGGCTGCCACACTGATGCGCCGCACCGACAGAATGACAACCTGCTTCCGTGCCAAGACCAAGGCGCGAAGTTCCGGACGCCAACTGGCGGCGTCCGCGGAAGAAAAGACAAGGAGTCGGCTGCCAGCCGCAGTCAGACTCGCATCACCATAGAGCGCGACCGAGATGGCCGCCCGAGAACAGTGGAACGACGGGATGACTGTCCGCCTCCTCCCCCTCGAAGGGAAAGGCGAGTCTCCCCGTCGCCTGTTGATCACCCGACGCTCGGCGACTGCATTCACCGCCAAGAGGGAGTCGGAGAGAATAACGCCCGCCACCGGATCGACCGACTCCACCGATCCCTGGCGCTTGAAGAAGAAGATGAGTTGGGTCCATCATGTTTCAGCCCCCACATCCGAGACGAGCCCTTCCCCAAAGGGTTCACGCTCCCCAGAGATACACCCAAATACACCGGCTCCGTGAAGCCGGAAGACTGGCTGGTCGACTACTCCACGGCCGTTAGCATAGCAAACGGCAACAAGCGTGTTACCGTGAAGTACGTTCCGCTCATGCTCCAAGGCACGGCCCGGACTTGTCTGAATAGCTTAAGGCCCCGCAGCATCAACAGTTGGGTCGACTTCACTGATGCCTTCGTCCGCAACTTCACCAACACGTACAAGCGGCCTCCCAAGCCTCGCCAACTCTCCTTATGTCTACAGGGCCCCAGCGAGTCAACCCGCGACTACATCACGCGCTGGGCCGAGCTTCGCAACTCCTACGAAGGCGTGCAAGAGGTGCAGGCCATTGAGTACTTCACCGCAGGGCACCCTCCTCAAGCACAAAGCTTCTCTGCGACGAGTCGGAAACCCTCGACGAGCTGTTGATCATAGCGGACAAGTACGCCACGGCCGACTCCTCCATGAAGACGGAGATTCAAGTTAGCGCGACCGGCAAAGTGGCTCCTTAGGCTCCTCGAACTCCGACCGGAGACACCAGTCAGTGTCAACAGCAGAACGACCACAAGCGCAAAGCCCCACCACCGACTTCCACCAGTCGGCAGGTGGTGACAGTCGAAAACCAGCAGCCGGAAGGGCAGCCCCCGCCCAAACGCCAGAAGGGCGGCAAGCCCAACTGGCAGCCGGCTTTCTCATATGAGCAGGCCTTGGATGGACCCTGCAAGTTCCACAGTGGCGCAAAACCGTCCAACCACACCACTCGGAAATGCCACTGGCTCACCGGGATAGCCAAGGGAGACGGACTTTTACCTCCCCCACCTGCGGGGCAGCCGCCTCCTCCGCCCCAGCAGCCGGCGGTCAGACCAGTCGGTGCAGTACAAGACGAGTAACTAGAAGAGCAGGGAGCTTATGTCGTGTTCACCAGTGTGGCCGACGATCAACGCAGCAGGCGGCTGCAGCAGCAGGAGGTGAATGCAGTAGCGTCTGACACCTTAGAGTTCATGCACTGGTCTAAGAAGCCCATCAGCCGGAGCAGAGCTGACCACCCAGAAGTAATGCCCAAACCCGGCTCCTACGCCTTGCTTTTGGACGCCACCTTTGCCACGGACAAACGAGCTGCTCGCTTCTCCAGAGTCCTGATAGACGGCGGCAGCAGCATCAACATCCTGTACAAAGACACCATGGAGAAGTCAGGGATCAGACAGACGCAACTACAGTCCAGCCGGACGGTGTTCCACGGCATAGTTCCTGGCCTTTCCTGCTCTCCAATCGGCAAGATCTTGATCGACGTCCTCTTCGGAGACAAAGATCATTTCCGCCGAGAGTCAATTTGGTTCGAGGTGGTGGACCTGGAGAGCCCATACCATGCGCTGCTTGGCCGGTCAGCCCTGGCCAAGTTCATGGTCGTCCCCCACTATGCGTACCTCAAGATGAAGATGCCGAGTTCCAAGGGGATCCTGGCCATAAATGGCGACTACAAGAAGTCGTCCGCCTGTGCATCAGAGAGCAGTCGGCTGGCCGAGTCCCTTGTGATCACACCTGAGAAGCGACTGCTAGATCGGGTTGTGGCGATGGCAAGCAAACAGCCAGAGATGTCGCCTGATCCCAGAGAGTCGGAAGCTGAGGGCTCGTTCAAGCCAGCCAAAGAAACAAAGAAGATACCTTTGGACCCAGAGCACCCAAAAAGGTACGCTGTCGTAGGCACCAACCTCGACAGCAAATAGGAAGGCGAGCTCGTCGATTTCCTCCGTGAGAATCGAGACATCTTCGCATGGTCCCCCAAAGACATGCCAGGTGTCCCGACGGAATTCACCGAGCATAAATTACACGTCCGATCTGATTCCAAGCCAGTCAGGCAGCCTTTGCGCTGCTTGTCGGAAGAGAAGAGGAGAGTTGTTGGAGAAGAAATAGCCCGGATGCTTGCGGCCGGCTTCATCATGGAAGTATTCTTTCCAGAATGGCTGGCCAACCCGGTCCTGGTACTGAAGAAAAACAAGCAATGGCGAATGTGTATTGACTACACTAGCCTCAACAAGGCATGCCTCAAGGACCCGTTCGCTGTGCCAAGGATCGACCAAGTGATAGACTCCACAGCCGGATGCGAGCTGTTGAGTTTCTTGGATGCATATTCAGGGTATCACCAGATCAAGTTGAACCCGGCCGACAGGCTGAAGACTGCCTTCATCATGCCGTTTGGAGCTTTCTGCTACCTGACCATGACGTTCGGCTTGAGGAACGCCGGTGCCACCTTCCAACGATGCATGCAGAAGTGCCTCCTCAAGAAGCTCGGCAGAAATGCTCATGTTTACGTGGATGATGTGGTGGTAAAAATGGAGAAGCGTGGAACAGTGCTGGAAGACCTCAAGGAGACCTTTGAGAACTTGCGCCGATTTCAGATCAAGCTCAACCCGGAGAAGTGCGTCTTCGGAGTACCAGCCGGCCAGCTCCTTGGCTTCCTGGTCTCCGAACGCGGCATAGAATGCAACCCTGTGAAAATCAAGGCCATTGAAAGGATGGAGGTACCCAGCCGACTGCTGGATGTACAAAAGTTCACCGACTGTTTGGCGTCCATCAGCCGATTCATCAGTCGGCTGGGCGAGAAGGCTCTTCCCCTGTACCAACTCATGAAGAAGACCACTTTTTCGAGTGGAACCACAAGGCGGACGAAGAATTTTTCCAACTAAAGAAGATGCTGACTACTCCACCTGTCCTGGCGGCTCCGACTCCTAAGGAGCCCATGCTCCTCTACATCGCTGCCACCAGCCGAGTGGTCAGCACAGTCATTGTGGTAGAGCGCAAGGAGGAAGGCAAAACGCTACCAGTTCAAAGACCGGTATATTATTTGAGTGAAGTATTGTCGACCTCTAAGCAAAACTACCCCCACTACCAGAAGATGTGCTATGGTGTGCACTTTGCCGCCAAGAATTGAAGCCTTACTTCCAAAAACATCCAATTACTGTGGTCTGCATGGCTCCTCTAGCCGAGATCATCGGCAGCCGAGACGCTTCGGGTCGAGTGGCCAAGTGGGCCATAGATTTGGCCCCCTACACCATCTACTGCCAACCTCGCACTGCCATCAAGTCACAAGCGCTGGCCGACTTCCTCGTCGACTGGGCCGAAACCCAGTATCTACCGCCAGCGCCCGACTCCACCCATTGGCGAATGCATTTCGACGGTTCCAAGATACGCACCGGCTTGGGAGCCAGCATCGTCCTCACCTCTCCCAAGGGCGACAAGCTCAAATATGTGCTGCAAATCCATTTTGCTGCCTCCAACAATGTCGCCGAGTACGAGGCACTCATTCATGGGCTCCGGCTAGCCAAAGAGCTCGGCATTCGCCGGATCCTGTGCTATGGTGACTCCGACTTGGTGGTCCAGCAGTCGCCAGGCGATTGGGACGCCAAGGACGCAAACATGGCAAGCTACCGCTTCCTCGTACAGCAACTCAGCGGATATTTTGAGGGGTGCGAGTTTCTCCATGTAACAAGAAACGACAACGACCAAGCAGACGCCCGGGCACGAATCGACTCCACCCGTCAGGCGATACCGTCCGGCGTCGCTCTCCAGCGCCTCCTCAAGCCGTCTGTCAAGCCATCACCGGAGTCAGACTCCATCTTCGTGCCGGCTCTTCCTGAAGTAGTCGGATCCGACTCAAGAGCCCCCGCAGATGGCACGAGTATTCCGGCAGGCGGCACGGGAATCGTGGCAGTCGCACCCGGCTCGGGGACCGCAGCAATCAGCCCGGTGACTTCAGAGCTCGGCCCGGAGACTTCAGAGCCTGGCCCGGGGACTGCACCAATCCGCCCGGGGACTTCATTGACACAACAAGCGGCTGTCGACTCCAACCTGCCACCTCCCGGCCCAACCGCCCTCGTCCAAGTCGCAGTCTTGGCTGCTGCAGAAATTGCAGCACCTTCATGGGCCCAGCCCATCCTCAAATTCATGGTGAATAAAAAGCTGCCAACCGATGAGATCTCGGCTCGGCAAGTACAACGCCGGGCAGCAGCATACACCATCGTCAATAGAGAGCTCGTAAGGCGCAGTGTAACTGGTGTTTACCAGTGCTGTGTGGAGCCAAAGCAAGGCCAAGCAATCCTCAAAGACATCCATCAAGGCGAGTGTGGCCACCATGCGGCTTCAAGAGCACTCGTCGCCGAAGCTTTCCACCATGGCTTCTTCTGGACGACTGCTCTTGAAGACGCCAAGTCTTTGATCCAAAAATGCAAGGGGTGCCAGAAGATCTGCTCTAAGCCTCATCAGCCGGCTTCGGCACTTAAAACTATTCCCATCGCCTGGCCCTTTGCTGTTTGGGGCCTGGACATGGTCGGACCATTCAAGACGGCACGAGGCGATTTGACTCACTTACTTTTCGCAGTGGACAAGTTCACCAAGTGGATAGAAGCAAAACCAATCAAGAGTTTAAATGGTCCGACCGCTGTGACCTTCATCTCCGACATCACAACTCGGTACGGCATACCGCACAGCATCATCACCGACAACGACACAAATTTTGCCAAAGGTGCCTTGGCCCGTTTCTGCGTGACGCAGGGCATCCGACTGGACTTAGCGTCCGTTGCCCATCCGCAGTCCAACGACCAGGTAGAGCGAGCAAACGGCCTAATCCTGTCCGGCATCAAGCCTCGGCTGGTCGACCTCTGGAGCGCTCGGCAGGCTGCTGGCTTGATGAGCTGCCAGCCGTCCTCTGGAGCCTACGCACGACTCCAAACAAGTCAACCGGCTTCACACCCTTCTTCCTCGTCTACGGTGCTGAAGTCATCATCCCAACGGACATAGAGTTTGACTCCCCTCGAATCACCATGTACACCAAAGAGGAAGCAGAAGAAGCACGTCAAGACGGCATCGATCTGCTGGAAGAGGGCCGGCTGTTGGCACTCAGCCGGTCCGGCATCTACCAGCAGAGCCTACGCCGATACTACAACCGAAAGGTCAAGCCGCGATCTTTCCAAGAAGGAGACCTTGTGCTCCGGCTGATTCAGCAAACAGCCGGCCAGCACAAGCTCTCAGCACCTTGGGAAGGCCCTTTCATCATCAGCAAAGTGTTGGGCAATGACTCGTACTACCTGATCGATGCTCAGAAGCCCCGAGCATGCAAGAGGGACGACTCCGGCAAAGAGACGGAGCGGCCATGGAACGCAAACCTCCTCTGAAGGTTTTACAGTTAATGCAGTATGTATCACGCTACCTTTTGTATTAAAGTACGAAGACCTCGGGCCCCTCGAGAAGAGCTCGGGGACTGCCTTCTTTTATCTATATGATAAAGAGTTATGACCTATGAATATGTTATTCTTTGTTATGCCACTTGGCACCGGGTTCGACTAGTCGGCCCGGGGACTTGCCGACTTGAGCTATGAAACGACTTCCTGCAGCCGGACAAGTAATGTGTGGCACTTAAGCCGTCTCCTGTTAGAAGCCGCAGATCACAGAGCGACTGTCCGGCGAACAGGAGTAAGGTAGAATGTGTGTCCATATGAAAAATGGCTAAGGACTCAAAGCTCGCTCATAGTTTAAAGCTGGTTTTCAGCCTTTTTACAACCGACTCTTTAGTAGCCAGCTTGCCGTTTCCTAAATTAACTTGCTAAAAACTCTAAAATGCTAAGTACTTGCCTTCCCAAAGAAGCCAAGTTTTTGATCTAGCGGCAGTCTGCAGAGCGGCTGTCCGACTGGCGAGACGGCAACCAAGGGAAGGCGGCAAAGGAAAAAGTCAAAGAGCAATAAGCAAGAAGAGATAGAATGCGGATAAATATTTACATAGAAAGGCCCTTGGCTGAATCATCAAACAGAAGTTCAAGATACACCCACTCCCAGTGGGTGGAATTGTGCAAAATAACAAGTTCATTGAGAATGCTAAGTAGGTAAAATAAAGATAAAGTGGTAGCCTAGGAAGCCGCGGACGGACTCGGAGGACCGGAGGGGTCGGCGGTGCCAGTTGCCAGGGCGGCCGGCTGGTTGGTCTCCACTTGATCACCTCTGGCAATAGCTGGCTCAATTGGGCGCGGCTCGTTGCTAGAGGCGCGGTCGAGCTGGGGCTGGCCGTCTGCCTCGACCTCTGGCGCCTCCTCCTTGTCTCCTTCCTCCTCCTCGCCTTCCTCTTCGCCACTGGAGTCGATCACCTCCGCCGAGTCCTCGCCGTCGTCCGGGTTCAGCCCGAACCATTCCAGCGCGCCTCCTCGCCGTTCTCAGCCCGCTCTGGGACAAAGAAGCTGGTGTCGGTGTACTCGGCGATCGATGCGGCGCGCTTGACAAGATCGTATTCCACCGCTGCCAGCTCCGCCTGAGCCTCCAGCCGGAACGTGGCTAACTGGGCTAAGCTCAGCCCAGGATACCACGCCTTGGCGAATTCTAAAGCCCGGCGTGCTCCAGCCCGGGCCGAAGAACCCTTCCAGGCCTCAAGACGGCCGGCTGCGACCTCCAGCCAGTCGGCAGTCCGACTGGGGGTGCGCGGTGCCTGCATATCCGGCCATAGGGCGGCAATCGCCTGGGCGCCGACACGTTGAAGCCGGCGCAACATCCGGTGGGCTGGCCGAAGGCGGGCCTCGATGCTAAGAATTTGCTCGCCAAGAGTTCGGGGGCGTTGGCGGCGATCTGTGCACCGTCCGCCCTCCGTGCTTCACGATGTGCCTCGATGGCTCGATTGGCGGCATCCGAATGGCCGGGGAAGAAGTCTGCTAAGGAAGAAGAATGAAGAAACAAGGTTAAAAATTTAAGGCTGACTCGACTAGCAGTCGGCAGCCCAGAAAAGGAAACGAGGGGAAGCTCACCATCGACAAGATCTTCGATTGCTTGGAAGCCGGAGACCAGCGTCGCCTCCTTGTCGGTCCAGGAGGAGTGCTCGGACGCAAATTCGGCGATAAGGGCGGTCTCCTTGTCCTCCGCCTCCTTCTGGGCCCTTTGGAGCAGCTCCTTCTGCTCCGCCAGCTGCGTAGCCAGCCGGTCGTGCTCCTCCGCCAGCCAGCCGCACTCCTCCTCCTTGACGCGCAGCGCGGTGTTGACTTCGCCCAGCTGCTGCTGAAGGGCGGCATTGGCTTCTGAAGAAGGAGGGGGAGGGGTGTCTGTCGGTGTCAAAACCGGCGGATCTCGGGTAGGGGGTCCCGAACTGTGCGTCTAGGCCGGATGGTAACAGGAAGCAGAGAACACTTTGTTTTACCCAGGTTCGGGCCCTCTCGATGGAGGTAATACCCTACTCCTGCTTGATTAATATTGATGATATGGGTAGTACAAGAGTAGATCTACCACGAGATCAAGGAGGCTTAACCCTAGAAGCTAGCCTATGGTATGATTGTTGTGTATGGAGTTGATTGCCTACGGACTACAACCCTCCGGTTTATATAGACACCGGATAGGGTTAGGGTTACATAAAGTCGGTTACAATGGTAAGAGATCTTGAATATCCGCATCGCCAAGCTTGCCTTCCACGCCAAGGAAAGTCCCATCCGGACACGGGACGAAGTCTTCAATCTTGTATCTTCATAGTCCAGGAGTCCGGCTGAAGGTATAGTCCGGCTATCCGAACACCCCCTAATCCAGGACTCCCTCAGTAGCCCCCGAACCAGGCTTCAATGACGATGAGTCCGGCGCGCAGATTGTTCGGCATTGCAAGGCGGGTTCTTCTCCAAATCTTGTGTACCTGTAGGAATAATGTCTGATTTTTGTAATGTAGTGCTCCTCGGCTTCTACGCCCAATAATGGTCGTCTTCCACGTGTTCAAACGAATGCAAAAGGCCGGGGTGTTTTTTAATCCACACCCCTAGCCGTATAAACAAGCCGCCTATTTAACGGGATGGGGATTTAGGTCCAAACCACATCTTCTCCTTTCCGCGAGTCATCATCAGAGCGCTTCCAGCTAAGGTCCATTCCAACATGACTAGCCGCCGCAGCTCCTCCCCTCGCCCCTCCGGTCTCAAACCCGGGGACTGGAAGAGTTGCACCATCCCGCGTAGCGAGTTAGCGTCACTTCAGGCCAAGGGATTTCTCCCTCGGGCATACATGGTCCCGGTCCGAGCCGGTCTCGCCACCTACAATGGCGGAAAACAAGCGGAGAGCACCCCCAATCCTTCTAAAGGAGAGCGGGTGTGCCTCGTCCCCTATCTAATAAGGGGACTGGGATTTCCAATTCATCCATTTCTCCGCGGGCTTCTGGAGTTCTACGGCCTCCAGTTGCACAATCTCACGCCCGCCTCCGTATTGCATATTGTGGGTTTCGTCGCCCTTTGCGAGCTATTTTTAGGCGTTCAGGCTCATTTCACGTTGTGGAAGAGGTTATTCTTCCTGGTGCCCCGTTCTCAAAAGGGGTCTATATACCAAGTGGGCGGAGCCGAAGTATGGCGCATCGCCGGGACCGGATACCTATCCGGAACCCCAAAGAAGGCGTCCGAGGACTGGCCTTCGGAATGGTTTATATAGATGACGTCCCGCTACCGGACCCTATCCGGGTCGGTATCCCTGAGTTCAACAGTGCTCCATTGAAGAAACGCTTGAGCTGGCGTCCGCGGAGCTCTCAGAGAGAAAGCGACAGAGACGTCCTTTACCTGATGGGCCGGATAAGACTGTTGGCTCATTTCGGACTAACCATGATTGGAGTCATGGCCGCATGCATTATGCGAGGGGTGCAGCCGCTTCAATATGGAGGCCACCCCATGTGGGATTTCAACGGGGAGGATGACGCCACACATTATGGTCGTAAGGGGCCGGCCTCAGCTACCGCCCTCGTAAAGATATTATCCTCTTTGTACAAGGGAGAAAAGGAGGAATTCCTCCGCGTCAATCCGCAGGCCGGATATACTATCTACAATCCTCCAAGTTGGGTAAGTGAATAATTGCTCTTGCCCGTTTGTTTTATACTCCCACGGTTAGACATGTAGTCTAACGACTTCAATGCAGGAACTGCGACAGGTGGTAAAGGATATAAACAACCGCCCTCCACAGCCCGAGGACCCAGAACGGTCCCTCGATCCAGACTCCGAAGAGGATCCAGACATATCGGTGGAGCTTATCGACGGGGTGTTCCATCAGCTAAGCAAGGACAATACCTTGGTAGCCATCACGGCTGATTACCCAGGGTTAATCCCGACCTCCCAGGTGACAGAAACCGGAGTCTCATTCCCTTGAGAGAGATTCCACTCTCACGTATTCCGGTGTTTCTGACGACAACCGTGCTTTGCAGGGGAGATTTCCGAGGCAGGAGGCCGAACCTGCGGCGGCTAGCCAACGAGGGGCCGCAAGGCCCCGTGGGGTAAAAAGGAATGTAGTCCGGACTGAGATGCCAGCGCAAAGGTATAGCGCACCCTCTGTTTCCCTGGTGTTATTCTGTCAGGGCATTTTAACGTTCGTGCTATCTTCAGAACGAAGAGACCTCGCCGGACTACATCCGAAGAGGTTGCCAATCGCGCCTCCACCAGCCAGGCTCCAACGTCTGGCCAGGAAGCGAAGGCGAGCACAAGGCGCGCACCGGACGCTCCTCCGACAGAGGATGCGGACAGGCTGTCTGCCACAAATACTGAAGTGGAGAGTGCCATGAACCACAGGCGTCGCCGGACAGTTCTACGCGACGCTTGTTTCTCCCAAGAGGCTTTAGATGCCTTTAATTCGGGAGATGCGTACCTCTGTGCCGCTCGAAATGATTTAGCCAGAGCCACGGAGCAGTATGTAAAAGACATACAGGTAAGAAAATTTTGGTCAAATATATATATACCAGTAGCCCCCGAGACTTGAAACAGTTAGAGCAACTGATTTAGGGATCATTTAATATGTAGCTTCTTACAAAGAAGAATACCGTACTGTCCCACGAGCTGGAAAAGTGCAAGGCCCAACTAGAGGCCGCACTAGCCGCAGCAGGGGAGCCCAAAGAGACCCCCTCAGGTAAGATACACTTCGAAAGATTAGTATTGTGCGGTGTGGGTGCAAATCTGACAAATCATATTGCAGATGGCGCCGGACTAGATCCGGACAAGCAACAACTCTTATGCCGGCTAAAGGCCGGTGAGAGTATGTTGACAAAGGTGAGGCGAGAGAAGAATGGTCTTCAGGATGCCAACACCAAGCTGGACGTCGAACTTAAAGATGTTCGTGGCCAGCTGTCGGACTCCACGAAGGAGAATCAGCGGCTTCGACGCGACATTTTTAGTAAGTGCTTGAACGAACTTTGAAAAAAGAGTTCGGCGAGGAAGTCGACTAACAGAGTAATGTCTGTAGGTATGCTCACAGGTCGTCCTGCAGAGGAGATGCCCGGTTCTACGGGTGACCTTCTTCCCGAACTTGTGCAACTGCACGAGCGAATTCGGCAGGCGATGCGGGGTGTTGCCCAAGCCTTATGGCCTGCCCACTCCATGCCGGAGGGCCTTGGAGAGCTTGCGGAGAAGCTGAAGGGAGCTCGGCGGCGCTTCCGGTTGTGGAAGATATCGGCCTGCCGACAAGGCGCTAGGGAAGCCTGGGCCATGGTAAAGACCCGTTTTACAAAGTCTGACCCAAACCACATGGCCGGGGTCGGACCGGTGGGGCCTGACGGGAAGGAGATCCTAGTGAGCTTAGTATACGGCCAAGTAGAGTTGGCCGCGAAGTATTCCCAGCAGGACTGTAAATTAGACAGCCTGTTAGATGGTATGAAAGAGGAATACAATCAGTCAGAATGACTATGTAATTTTGAATTGACATGTGTAATGCCTTCTAGCCGGATTTTAGAACGTTTGTCGTTGCCGACCTTTTCGCTTCAACCTCGGGACCTGACGGTCCGAAGTGTGTCCGAATACCATAGCAGTTATATAAGAACCATGGTATGCGTGGAGACTAGGCGTAGGGGTCATTAGTGCTTTAGCAGACAAGTGCCCAACTAGTTATGTTATATTACATGGTTAGTAAGAAACATCTTCCAGAGAGAATAGTTCCGTTAGGGGTTCCTTTCGCTGGGAGGCATGCCCTAAAGTGCATGTCCAGACTGCGTAAAAAGACGCAGAAAAAAGCATCTGGGGGCGCATAGAATGAGTAAATGGATCATCTTTTATCTCACCGCCCGAATATTCCCTTAAGAACGCTAGCTTTCGGCTTCACCCAGTCTGAGGTACACATCCAGCTGAACCGGCAGTAACAATCGCAGAGGTGCTCCCTTTACAGCCTAGCCGAACAATCGAGAATGTAGGGGTAAGCACAGGAGCCAGGCAACCCAACTTGGCCAAAACTTAAGTCATATCGATGCATATAATGGTGAAGAAAAAGGTACATGCAGAAGTTTGATGCATGTGTTGGGCGTGAAGCCCATATAAATAAGCTTCTATTAAAGAAGCCCCCAGGTTTAATGAGCGTGAGTGGCGCGTCACTAGATGAGCCTTTAAGGGCTATAAAAGAAAAGAGGGGAAGGAGAGAAATGTAGGACAGAAAAATGCAAAAAATGGACAGAGGAAGGAGACGAACACAGAGTCCGGCACTAGGCATATAATATTCGGAGACGGGTGGCGTTCCACGCGTTCGGCTCGAGTCGGTTATTCGATGCATCTCGCAGGCGGTACGCCCCACCAGTCAGGACTTGGTCGATTATGAATGGACCTTCCCACTTGGGCTTGAGTTTGTCCTTTTTCTTATCCGGCAGGCGTAGAACTAGTTCGCCAACATTGTAATTTTTGGCCCATACTTCTCTGCTTTGATATCTTCGGGCCTGCTGTTGATAAAATGCGGAACGGGCTTTTGCCACGTCACGCTCCTCCTCCAGGGCGTCCAAGTTGTCCTGCCGATCGAGCTCGGCTTCTCTTTCTTCGTACATGCACACTCTAGGTGAGTCATGAATTATGTCGCAGGGCAGAACTGCCTCTGCGCCGTACACCATAAAAAATGGTGTGTATCCGGTGGTGCGATTTGGCGTGGTCCGCAGCCCCCATAGCACGGAGTCGAGCTCCTCCACCCAGTGCGTGTTAGATTCCTTGAGGGACCGCACCAGTCTGGGTTTAATGCCGCTCATGATAAGACCATTTGCACGTTCGACCTGGCCGTTGGTTTGTGGGTGATAGACGGAAGCATAATCGAGCTTGATGCCCATGTTTTTGCACCAGAGTTTTACCTCGTCGGCGGTAAAGTTTGTACCGTTATCGGTTATGATGCTGTGGGGGACGCCATAACGGTGTACAACCCCGGATATGAAGTCTATCACAGGTCCGGATTCGGCCGTTTTAACAGGCTTGGCCTCTATCCATTTGGTGAACTTATCCACCATGACCAGTAAGTATTTTTTCCTATCGGTCCCACCTTTAAGGGGTCCGACCATGTCAAGCCCCCAGACCACAAAAGGCCAGGTGATGGGTATAGTTTGGAGTGCGGTGGGTGGAATATGGCTTTGGTTGGCAAAAAGTTGGCAACCAGTGCATCGTTGGATTAGGTCCTGAGCGTCTGCCCGGGCCGTCGGCCAATAAAAGTCTGTACGGAAAGCCTTGCTAACAAGGGACCGAGCAGCGGCGTGGTGACCACCGAGTCCGGCATGAATTTCAGCCAGAAGGTTCCGCCCTTCCTCTTCGGAGATGCACCTTTGAAGGACTCCGGTGGTGCTTTTCTTATAAAGCTCTCCCTCATGGACTCTATAGGCTTTAGATCGCCGCACTATGCAGCGGGCCTCGTTTTGGTCCTCCTGGAATTCCTGCCTAGTAAGGTAGGCTAGGAATGGTTCTGTCCATGGGGCGATGATCGCCATTATTACGTGGGCTGAATGTGTAATTTCATTGGCAGAGCCTCCAATTGTGTCAGATTGTTCGGCGTCGAGTGGTGCGGCTGGGTCCGGGCTGTTATTTGCGGGTTCCCCCTCCCATGCTACGGATGGTTTGAACAATCTTTCCAAAAAGGTGTTGGGGGGCTGCATCACGTTTTGCTCCGATGCGTGCCAGGACGTCCGCTGCTTGATTGTTTTCTCGGGCTATATGGTGAAACTCCAGCTCTTCGAACCGAGCTGACATTTTTAGGACGGCGTTGCGGTAAGCTGCCATTTTTGCGTCCTTGGCGTCGAAGTCTTCATTTATTTGGGGTATCGCGAGGTTTGAATCCCCGCGTACCTCTAGGCGCTGGATACCCATGGATACTGCTATCCGGAGACCATGTAGGAGGGCCTCATATTCGGCTGCATTGTTGGAATCCGTGTACATGATCTAGAGAACATATTGGACTGTGTCTCCTGTGGGGGACGTCAGGACGACGCCATCCCCTAGTCCGGCCAACATTTTGGAGCCGTCGAAATGCATTATCCAGTTTGAATATGTGTCGTACTCTTTAGGGAGCTCGGCCTCCGTCCATTCTGCGACGAAGTCAGCCAAAACTTGCGATTTAATAGCTCGTCGTGGCTTATAGGTTATATCGAACGGGAGAAGCTCGATGGCCCATTTTGCAATCCAGCCCGTTGCGTCGCAGTTGTTGATGATATCGTTGAGTGGTACTTCCGAGGCTACTGTTATGGAACACTCTTGAAAGTAGTGTCGTAGCTTCCGGGATGCCATGAATACCGCGTATGCAATCTTTTGATAATGCGGGTACCGTGATTTGCATGGAGTGAGGACAGTGGATACGTAGTAGACCGTCCTTTGAAGGGGGAATTTGTGTCCGTCCGTTTCCCGCTCGACAATGAGCACTGCGCTGACAACTTGATGTGTTGTTGCAATGTACAATAACATTGGTTCGCCGGTGCTCGGCGCGGCCAGGACTGGGTTTGTTGCCAATATGGCTTTTATTTCATCAAGTCCGGCCGTGGCGGCCTCCGTCCACTCGAAGTGTTCGGTGCGCTGAAGGAGGCGATAGAGGGGTAGTGCCTTTTCTCCCAAGCGGGAGATGAAGCGGCTTAAAGCCGCCACGCATCCGGTTAATTTTTGTATTTGTTTGAGGTCCTTTGGGATATCCAATTGTGACAAAGCTTGGATCTTGGCTGGATTTGCTTCAATTCCTCTACCGGATACAATGAAGCCCAAGAGCTTTCCGGCTGGAACGCCAAAGACGCATTTTTCCGGGTTGAGCTTGATGTCATATTTTCGGAGGTTATCGAATGTAAGCCTCAAGTCGTCTACTAGAGATTTGGCATGTCTTGATTTGACGACCACATCATCCACATATGCCTCCACTGTTTTGCCGATCTGATTTGCCAGACATGTCTGGATCATGCGTTGATATGTTGCGCCGGCGTTTTTCAGCCCGAAGGGCATTGTGTTGAAGCAGAATGGGCCGTATGGTGTGATGAATGTTGTTGCAGCTTGGTCTGATTCTGCCATCTTAATTTGATGGTAACCGGAGTATGCGTCGAGGAAACACAACAAATCGTGTCCTGCGGTGGCATCAATAATTTGATCGATGTGGGGGAGGGGGAAGGGATCCTTTGGGCAAGCCTTGTTAAAGTCTTTAAAATCGACACACAAGCGCCAGGATTTGTCCTTCTTTGGTACCATCACCAGGTTTGCTAGCCAGTCCTGATGTTTTATGTCTCTGATGAATCCGACCTCCAATAGCTTGGCTAGTTCCTCTCCCATAGCCTGTCTCTTGGGTTCGAAAAAACGCCGAAGGGCTTGTTTGACAGGTTTGAATCCTTTTAGGATATTTAAGTTGTGTTCGGCCAGCCTGCATGGGATCCCTGGCATGTCTGAAGGGTGCCAGGCGAAGATGTCCTAGTTCTCTCGTAGGAACTCTCGCAGTGTGGCGTCTGCATCAGGGTTCAGTCGTGCCCCGATTGAAACTATTTTATTGGGGTCCGTTGGATGGACCTGGAATTTGACTATTTCGTCGACTGGCTTGAAGGATGTGGATTTGGATCTCTTATCGAGTATCACATCATCCCTATTAACCATGGAGCGCAGCGCAGTCAGTTCCTCGGCCGCTAAGGCTTCGGATAGCGCCTCAAGGGCTAATGCGGCCGTCTTGTTTTCGGCGCGGAGTGCTATGTCCGGATCACTAGCTAGAGTGATAATTCCATTCGGCCCGGGCATCTTAAGCTTCATGTACCCGTAATGGGGTATTGCTTGGAAAATTGTGAATGCTCCCTGCCCTAGTAAAGCGTGATATCCGCTCTTAAATGGGGCCACCTGAAACGTGACTTCTTCGGACCTATAATTATCCGGCGTGCCGAACACCACATCTAGTGTGATTTTTCCTGTGCCGCGCGCTTCCCGACTGGGGATTATTCCTCTAAAGGTTGTGCTGCTTCGCTCGATGCGGTTCCAGTCTATTTCCATTTTTTGAAGGGTTTCCTCATAAATGAGGTTCAGTCCGCTGCCTCCGTCCATGAGCACCTTGGTGAGGCGAAAGCCGTCCACTATGGGACTGAGGACCAATGCGGCTGGTGCTCGGGCTGTTCAGAATCTAGGTTCATCACTTGCGTTGAAGGTAATGGCAATGTCGCTCCATGGATTTATTGTTGCAACTTGATAGACTTCGGCGAGGCTACGGAGTGTTCTTTTTCGCACATTGTTTGATGCGAAAGTCTCGAAGACTATGAGAGCGGTACTGGTGTCCTCGGGCTGGCTTTCTGCGGCCTCCAGAATTAAGAGGTCCTTGCCGATTTTGGCCACCTGCCGGAGTATCCAACATGCTCTAAGGCTGTGAGTTGGTGTGGCGTCCTCTGTACTGTGAATTCTACAGGGTCCATCAAGCCACCTTTCCACTATGGTTCCATGCCCTATAGAGGGTTTTGGTTTTTTGGTGTTTATCTCGGGTATCCTATGATGATGCACCCTCTTGGTTCGGACGAAATTGCTATTCAAGGACGGATTATCCCAAAACTTTATTTCGGTTTTCCAGGCACTACTAGGAAAAGGGCTATAGATGGAATTGACACTAATGGCGCACCAGACATGTGGTGCGCCATTAGTATATACTAATGGCGCACCACACCCTGATGCGCCATTAGTGTTGAAACTACTAATGGCGCACCCTGCTCACGGTGCGCCATTAGTACCGAATTTTTTTTGAACTAGTGCGCCTGTCCAAACATACTAATGGCGCATCCTCTGGTTGTGCGCCATTACTAGTTGTAACTAGTAATGGCGCACCGGTCGGAAGGTGCGCCACTAATGTTATTTTTTTTATTATTGTTTTTATTCCTTTTTTTGCAAAAGTACTAATGGCGCACCATCTAGGGGTGCGCCATTAGTAACCTGGATTACTAATGGCGCATTTGTTGCTGGTGCGCCATTAGTAAGTGGGCAGCAACAAGATATTTTGGACAGCCTCTCCTCCCACACTCACTTTCTCCCCACTTCATTCTCTCCACCGCCTCCTCCTTGTCTCGGGTGCCTCCTCTTTTTCACCTCATTTCCACCATAGATTCACTCAAATTAAGTGGTTAAGTTACCTTGTTTTGCTAGGTAAGTAAGGGGGGAAGCTATATTTATGTTGTTCTCCCTACAACAATGTGCACATGCACTTTTTATGGCCTAGCTAGATCTATGTATGTTCGTGGTGTTGCATATGTTTGTGGTGTTGCATATGTGTTTGTGTTTGGAGGTGTACCGGTATTTGAAATGCGATAGTTGCCAATATTTTGCCGGAATGTTGATTCATTTCCGTTTCGGCGAGAATTTTGGCATTAAGCATTCTTTTTGGTCCTATTTTTAGGGAAAGTCATGCCAAATTTTTTTCTTGGTTCTAAAATATCGTTTTGCTCTACCCCGCAGGCGACCATGGTCCGCACGATGACCGAAGGCATCGTGAATAGGTTTTTGAGCTCCGCGAAGGCCGAGATGCTTCAAAAGAACAAGATGGAGATAAGATGTCCGTGTCGAAGATGCAAGCTGAATAGCCTTATTGCGGACCCGGATTCCGGGCAGGTGCGAGACCACCTGCTCTTGCGTGGTTTCATGGATGGCTATCGGTGGCAAGGTGATGAAGATGACTACGAAGTCGTCCATGGGGGCCGGGCAAGAAATGAGGAAGGGCAACAAGACAACCACCACGGTTCAGGGGGGCGAGAAGACGAAGAATCCCCAGGAGATGATCACGACGGTGATGCTGTACACAGTCATCATGTAGAAAATGCAGGACATGATGATGATGCCGGCGGAGCAGACGACGCTGGACCATCGATGGGCTGGGTGCAGGACCCTCATATTCAAGAGCTGCTTCTCGAGCAGACGGATAACGCAAGAGCTGCCGCCCGAGAGAAAGCCAAGATGGATCAACTTGAGTTAGACGCGGTTACTCCATTGTATGAAGGATGCAGGCCCGAGGATACCCGCCTGAAAGTAACGCTCATGGCTCTGGAGATGAAGGTAAAACACAAAATGACCGACGCATGCTTCGACGAGAACATGTCATTCTGGCACGAACGTCTTCCCAAGGGGAACAAGTGCCCGACTAGTTTGGAGGAGGCAAAGAAAATCGTGTGTCCTCTGGATTTACCGCACGTGAAATACCATGTGTGCATGAACAATTGCATCATTTATCGGGATGAGCACGCGGAGTCTACCATATGTCCGGTGTGCGGTGTCACTCGATACAAGAAGAGGAAGAAAGCTCCTCGAAAAGTGGTGTGGTACTTTCCGATCACTCCTCGTCTGCAGCGGTATTTCGCGGACCCTAAGGTAGCAAAGCTCCTGCGTTGGCACGCGGATAGGGAGGAGAAGAAGCGAGAAGATGACGCAAATGATCCGGAGATAGATAAAAAAGACAAGATGCTGAGTCACCCTAAGGATGCGAGCCAGTGGCAAGCGTTGAACTTCGAATACCCAGAATTTGGGAACGATCCAAGGAACATCATGCTGGGCGCGAGCACCGATGGAGTCAATCCATTTGGCAGCCAGAGAAGCACACATAACACCTGGCCTGTGTTCGTGTGGATGTACAACCTTCCCCCTGGTTGTGCATGAAGAGGAAGTACATTCACATGAGTATGCTAATTGAAGGGCCGAAACAACCAGGGAACGACATCAATCTGTATTTGGGGCTGCTGAAAGAGGAGATTGACACGCTGTGGAAAACGCCAGCCAATACGTGGGACGCCGCAGAGAAAGAATATTTCCCTATGAGAGCCGCACTGCTCACGACGGTGCACGACTATCTAGGTTACGGATATCTTGCGGGGCAGGTAGTCCACGGATTTTCTGGATGCGTAAGGTGCATGGATGACACAACGTATCGCCAGCTAGATAGAGATCCCGGGTCTTCGAAAACCGTGTTCATGGGACATCGAAGGTGGCTTCGCAACGATGACCCGTGGAGGAAACGCAAGGATCTGTTCGATGGTGAAACCGAACCCCGAAAACGCCCGTGTACGAGGAGCGGCGAGGAAATAGACAAGCTGTTGAAAAATTGGAAAGACTGCCCACTGCCGGGAAAGAAGCAAAAGGCGCCAGAGCCGCTGCTGAAGGTATGGAAAACGAGGTCTGTTTTCTGGGACTTGCCGTACTGGAAGATCCACCATGTGCCTCACAGCCTTGATGTCATGCATATCACGAAGAACGTGTGCGAGAGTCTGCTTGGTACCCTGCTCAACATGCCAGAGAGGACCAAAGATGGGCCGAGAGCAAGGGCAGACTTGAAATCAATGGGCATCAGGCAGGAGCTTCACGCTAATGATGATGATGATGATGATAATGATGATGATGATGATGATGATGATGATGATGATGATGAGGCAAAGAAGGACAAAGTGAGTCGTCGCAAAGGCAAAAAGGCGAAGAAGACCGGAAATGACTACCCTCCCGCGTGCTTCACTCTAAGTCAGGAGGAGATCGAGCAGTTTTTCACCTGCCTCCTAGGAGTAAAACTTCCTTACGGTTACGCGGGGAAGATAAGCAGATACCTAGACCCAGCGAAGCAGAAGTTCAGCGGGATGAAGTCTCACGACTGTCACGTGCTGATGACGCAGATACTTCCAGTTGCAATCCGTGGGATCATGGACGCGCACATCCGTGAAACGCTATTTGGCCTATGCAACTTCTTCGACGTCATCTCTCGGAAGTCGATTGGCGTGAGGCAACTCAGAAGGCTACAGGAAGAGATCGTGGTGATACTATGCGAGCTTGAGATGTACTTCCCGCCCGCATTCTTCGACGTTATGGTGCATCTGCTGGTCCATATAGTGGAGGATATCATCCAACTCGGGCCGACGTTCCTGCACAGCATGATGCCATTCGAAAGGATGAACGGTGTCATCAAAGGATACGTTCGCAACATGTCACATCCAGAGGGAAGCATAGCCAGGGGCTTTCTGACCGAAGAGTGCATCTCCTACTGCACGAATTATCTAGGCATCGAGAACCCCGTTGGTCTGCCCGTCAACAGGCACCTCGGCAGGCTCGCTGGATGGGGTCACCGTGAGGGTCGCCGCGAAATGCATGTCGACTTCGAGGGTCGACTCGCCGACTTTGAAAGAGCAAACCTAGTCGCGCTACAACACATAGACGTGGTCGATCCTTGGGTGGTAGAGCACAAAACCTTTATTAAGAAGACGTACAATGACCGAGGCCAACAGAGGACGGACGGAGATATACTCAAAGAGCACAACTCATGTTTCACGCGTTGGTTCAAGCAGAAGCTTCTGTCGTACCCTTTACATGAGGATTCT